>NC_060188.1:66794106-66946606 GCF_021184085.1 Oncorhynchus gorbuscha
TATACTGACTATGGGTATATAGTGTTACACTGACTATGGGTATATAGTGTTATGACTATGGGTATATAGTGTTATACTGACTATACTGACTATGGGTATATAGTGTTATACTGACTATGGGTATATAGTGTTACACTGACTATGGGTATATAGTGTTATACTGACTATGGGTATATAGTGTTACACTGACTATGGGTATATAGTGTTATACTGACTATGGGTATATAGTGTTACACTGACTATGGGTATATAGTGTTACACTGACTATGGGTATATAGTATTACACTGACTATGGGTATATAGTGTTACACTGACTATGCGTATATAGTGTTACACTGACTATGGGTATATAGTATTACACTGACTATGGGTATATAGTATTACACTGACTATGGGTATATAGTGTTACACTGACTGTGGTTATATAGTGTTATACTGCCTATGGGTATATAGTGTTACACTGACTATGGGTATATAGTGTTACACTGACTATGGGTATATAGTGTTACACTGACTATGGGTATATAGTGTTATACTGACTATGGGTATATAGTATTACACTGACTATGGGTATGATATGGGTATATAGTATTACACTGACTATGTCTTAGTGTTACTGACTATGGGTATATAGTGTTACACTGACTATGTTATACTGACTATTGGGTGTATATGAGTGTTACACTGACTATGGGTATATAGTGTTACACTGACTATGGGTATATAGTGTCTTACTGACTATGGGTATGTAGTGTTATACTGACTATGGGTATATAGTGTTACACTGACTATGGGTATATAGTGTTATACTGACTATGGGTATATAGTGTTACACTGACTATGGGTATATAGTGTTACACTGACTATGGGTATATAGTGTTATACTGACTATGGGTATATAGTGTTATACTGACTATGGGTATATAGTGCTACACTGACTATGCGTATATAGTGTTATACTGACTATGGGTATATAGTGTTACACTGACTATGGGTATATAGTATTACACTGACTATGGGTATATAGTATTACACTGACTATGGGTATATAGTATTACACTGACTATGGGTATATAGTATTACACTGACTATGGGTATATAGAGTCTTACTGACTATGAGTATATAGTATTACACTGACTATGGGTATATAGTATTACACTGACTATGGGTATATAGTGTTATACTGACTATGGGTATATAGTGTTATACTGACTATGGGTATATAGTGTTTTACTGACTATGGGTATATAGTGTTACACTGACTATGGGTATATAGTGTTATACTGACTATGGGTATATAGTGTTATACTGACTATGGGTATATAGTGTTACACTGACTATGGGTATATAGTGTTACACTGACTATGGGTATATAGTGTTATACTGACTATGGGTATATAGTGTTACACTGACTATGGGTATATAGTGTTTTACTGACTATGGGTATATAGTATTACACTGACTATGGGTATATAGTGTTACACTGACTGGGTATATAGTGTTATACTGACTATGGGTATATAGTGTTATACTGACTATGGGTATATAGTGTTATACTGACTATGGGTATATAGTGTTACACTGACTATGGGTATATAGTGTTACACTGACTATGGGTATATAGTGTTACACTGACTATGGGTATATAGTATTACACTGACTATGGGTATGTAGTGTTATACTGACTATGGGTATATAGTATTACACTGACTATGGGTATATAGTGTTACACTGACTATGGGTATATAGTATTACACTGACTATGGGTATATAGTGTTACACTGACTATGGGTATATAGTATTACACTGACTATGGGTATGTAGTGTTATACTATGTGTGTCTCTGACTATCTGTGTGTCTGTCCAGACCCAGCTGACACGGATCACCACGGAGTACACCACGGAGAGATCAGGTGACAAGAGCCTGCAGCTCCGCATCACACAGCTGCTGACAACACTGGAGCAGCGGGAGATCGTCATCAAACGTCAGGAAGAGGTCAGGGGTCTTAGTTACTGGTCACTGTTCAGCCTTTAGGCACAGATCTTGGATCAGATCTAAGAAAAAAGTCAAACAAGATTTGTATGTATTGCCTGACTTAAATCCCCTTAAGAGAACCAAACTAACCCAACAGGTATGGATTAGGAAAAAAACCTTGCTTTTAGGGTCTTTCATCTAATTTGTTCCCATAATCCAGTTATGGGTTTTGGTCCGGCCAGTCTGACTACATTCTCTCACAGTCCTTGTGTTACCGTGGCTCGGAGGGTTCTTTTAATTACACCTTAGGAATGTGTTTATCTGGCACGCTTGTACACCTTTAGCTACATCATTAACACCTGTTTTACAGCACAGGCCTACTTCCTCCTCCCTTCTTATTCATATCAGACCTCCCATTTCTGACCTTTAACCATCAGGAGATCTGGCGGCTGCAGCAGGAGAAGAACGACAGTGCCAAGAATGTCAGCACAACCACTATCACCAAAAGGTCAGCCCCCCCACAACACCATGAGCCTATTTTATGGGGAATATTTGGAAGAAGCTCCCCTAAAATGGGTTAATGTCATTTAGGATGCCTAGTGTGATGTTTCCCAAAACAGGATTTTGTACTGGTCTACAGTAAGTACATAACCAAACAGTATGCGGTCCTTACTGTGTATAACTGATTTGTAGGTACAGTAACCAGTACCCCCTCCTGGGCCTGCTGAGTGATGACTTCCAATCTTCATTGCCCGTCAAGGATGCCAAGACCATCGTCATCGAGAGCCGGACAGGGGAGATTATCAAACAGGTAGAGTAGAGCAGGTAAGAAGTATAAGCTAGACTGGCCATGCTAGAATGGACAAGTTATCAGTTATTGTTCTCAGTTTAGAGTTTGAAGTGAGGGGTAGGATTAGGGAAATAATTAAGGTAAGTGGTTAAAAGTGAAATATGATTAGTGATGTCTATTCTGACATGGCCAAATAGTGTTAACCCTGTGTGTACTGTCATGGGTACCAGGAGGGAGAGAGCTTGGGTTCCTTACTGGGCTTTTACTATCTGGCCCTGTCAGAAGCTGGGCCAGGGGTCGCTGTGTGAGGAGGGATGATGAGAGGCTGATGGATGGATGGATGCTGTTCCCTCTGTGGTCCTGGAGAGCTAGGCACTGATGGCATGGAGAGACCATGTTCATTTCTGCCTCTGTCTGTTAGTAGTAAAATAAATGGATGTTCTCCCAACTCTACTAAATTCCCCATCAGGATGGTATGTTTAATTGGACAGGTGTCCTTGTTTGTGAGAAGCATGCAAGAGGTAGTGATTGAGTTGGAGTGGACATACAGTGCATTCAGAAAGTATTCAGACCCCTTGAATATTTCCAAATGTTGTTACGTTACAGCCTTATTCTAAAATTGATCAAATTGCTTTTCCCCTCATCAATCTACAAACAATACCCCATAATGACAAAGCAAAAACAGGTTTAGATTTTTGGTGTACAAATGTATTTAAAAAAATAAAAGAAGGAAATATGACATTTACATAAGTATTCAGACCCTTTACTCAGTACTTTGTTGAAGCAACTTTGGAAGCGATTACAGCCTCGAGTCTCATAGCAAAGGGTCTGAATACTTATGTAAATGTCATATTTCCCTTTTTTTATACATTTGCACACGAAAAAATCTAAACCTGTTTTTGCTTTGTCATTAAGGGGTATTGTTTGTAGATTGAAAAGGACTTTTAAAAATATCTAATCCTTTTTAGTATAAGGCTGTAACGTAATAAAATGTGGAAAACGTAAAGGGGTCTGAATACTTTCCGGGTGACATTACCGACTTTTCCAGGGATTGGAGATCCACTGTTAGTCTTAGAGCTGTCATGACGTCTGAATCAAAGCTGTCATTAGCACACTAGTCAAAACAACAACATCAATCAGAGGGTTGGATAAGATCAAGCTTTTTGTCTTTCCAAGGCATAATGAAAGAGTTGTGTGGCAGATTTATACTGAGTGAGAAAAATAGAAAAAGACATGTAATTAAGTACATCGGATGGATTAGTCCTTCACACCATAACGACTGTATCCATGTTGTTTGTTTTGAAACAGAAAATCATTTCAACCCCTTAAAGAGGCTGCTTCTCTCTGCTCCGCACAGGAATGACCGACAAGAAGACCCCGGTGTTCCGCCTCCCTCCCACACTCCGTCCGTCCCTCCACTTCCCCCCCTGCAGCTGCCGTCTCCCTCTTCCTCAGGGCTGCCAGGGTGGTGGTGGTGGTAGGGTCAACACCCCTATATTTGGGATGAGTTGTTTGGAACAAATGGGGTTGCTTAGATGAGAGGCTTCACTTTGGTTGGGATAGGGACACCAAATACTCAACGACCAAATATGTTATAGTAGAAGCTTTTGCTACAGTCACGAGGGCTGGGGAGGGGACAGGGAAGAGGGGGTTGGTGCTTATTAGTGTGCAGCGATCTAGTCCTCTGTCCTCCATGGAGCCAGCACTACCCTGCTATTTTTGGGGACAACTCCTCTAAAGGCGTTATGGTTACTTTGCATGTAAATAAGTTTGCTAAATATGCTTTAATTATGCGCTAATTAAAAAGACTATGGTGAAACTCGCTTTGGCAGACATTTAATAAAAATGGCAACCTCTGTTCTGGTCTTTTGCTATTCTTTTGTGGCAAGGTAATGGTACATAACTGTGATATGTTTTAGATTAATTTGGTTTCATGTTTAAACCTTAAGAGGTGCATGGGTTTGTTTTGATTGAGGGGTTATCTGAATGGAATGCTGTGCTTGGGGTTGGGGGTTGTATGAGACTATGAATGACTGGGTTGGACATGGACTGGTGCATGGTTCTATGGGTAATATACCATAGTGGATGATCTGGTCATTTTAGAAGCACAATAAACACTGTATGGAGTACTATGTTTTTCCTTCAATTGTTTTCTGCTGAAGTTCTCTTAGCTTTAATGTGCTCTCACATTTAAAGTCAGTCTGTTCTTTTCTATTTAGGCCTTAACCTCTGCTTTTTGGAACTGTGATTAAAATGTACAATTTAACGTCACTTGTCTTAAATTTTTTATGTGTTTTATTTTCTTTTTACCTATGAAACGCCAATAATACGACCTCGGGGCAACTACTATATTATCCAGTAGGGTTCCACTGTGATGCAGTTACCTTCTCGTGGCAGCAGAGGGGGCCAGTGGCCTACAGTTGTGCCTCAGAGTGACGGAGTGGTATGGAGCAGACCCCCTCTTCTCTGCTCTCAGTGAATGAGGTCATGATATCCCTGTAGGGCTTGGCTCAGGAAGACTGTCAACCATTTCACTGTCCCATTCACTGGACTTTCTGTCTGACGATGCACACATGCCCTGTGATCTATATATGCTTGGTAATAGTAGTAGGACACTAGTACCTAGTGTTTTAGTTGTTAGATATTGCAGTGCTATTAGTAGTATTACAGTCAAATAAGTAAAATTATTAGTTGTGTTGTTAGTGCGTGAGAAACTTTTGTGACACATTTCTTGACTGAACCATTTCCGTAGCCTGTTTTATGCATGCTTCATGAATTAGTGATGAGGCGTGGTGCTGGTCTCTGGTAGGTCTTCAACTGCTCTCTTCAGGAGAATGAGGTCGGGAGGGAAGCTACGGCTCCTAAAGGAAAATACTGTCTCATTCATAAAATTGGGGATTATCTGGGCCTCTGCTATCTGATTGGCCTACCAACCTGGCCTCCTGATTGCCTGGCCAACCAGACTTCTTGCTAGGGCCAAACGGTACACCACGCCCAAGTCTGGATCTGAGAACATCGCAGACCCTTCACCGAATGCGAACACATTCGGGCCATCTGATTGGTCCAGAAACCGATGCGTTGAGCCAGAACACACGTGGGTAAAAAAAAAAATCATAATTGGTTTTGATACTCTTATTGTTTAGAGACAATCCAATCTCTTTACGACTTTGTTTTGTACGACACCCCTCATACCCCTCATCACCACAAACGACTTCAATGATGGCAGTCTCAGACTAAAGTATGTAGCGAACAGCAGAACAGCGTTGTCAGACTAGCCTCTTGGTACCTGTACGTATATCACTTCCTAATAAGTTGATGACACACACAAGCGTGGGGGACGCACAGTTACACGCACGCACACTATTGTGTCTATATGATCACGATAGTGATTTGATTTTGATTTGAAGCGGTATCATTCTTAGTTTCCCCTCTTCCAATCCCTCTCTCTCTCGTTCTCCACATCTCTATCCTCTCTCCCTCCCTTCCCACTGCATGGCCTGATGTAGCTCTGAGAGTTAGAGATGCATGGGCCAGTGTGTGTGAGGTTGAGCGTCGGATGGGTGAGGAGAGAGAGGGAGATGTGGGGGCTGGGGATAATGGGGAAGCATTGATTATGGCTGATAATTCAGGGCTTTGATGTGGATAATGCAGTCTCTCTCTTCCTGCACTGCCTGTGAACTCAAAGCCCCTGGGGGCCACAGAGGATATTGGGTTTACACACTCTCTCTTTCTCTCTCGCTCTCTCTGTGTTTGATAGAGCGAAAGAGAGAGCATGCACGCACATGTAGAGTGTGTGTAAGTGAGTGATTGTGTAAGTGTGTGTTTGTACAGTACTACCACAGAACTGTTTGTGTGTGTCCAAACTCACAGAGGTTTTTACCATGTCTGTCTTTGTCTTCCGGTGTTCCTTAACTTCTGAAATTCTGTTGTGTTTATAGAAGGTTTAGTTTTCATTGTTTTTCACTGTCTCTTTCCATCTATAACACAAACCTTACTCTCTCTCCTTCTATCCTAACACAAACCATACTCTGTCTCTCTTTCCAACCTGACTATGCTCACTCACAGGGCGCTACACACTCACAAGGCCCTACACACACACACTCACTCCAACATCTGCTCACTCACACATAATATGCACATACATTTATACTGACTCTATACACACACACACACACACACACACAAACACACACACACACACACACACACACACACACACACACACACACACACACACACACACACACACACACACACACACACACACACACACACACACACACACACACACACACACACACACACACACACACACACACACACACACACACACACACACACACACACACAAGCTGCTGCTACTCTGTTGATCCTATATCCTGTTGCCTAGTCACCTTACCCCTATACATATCTACATCTACCTTCATCACTCTAGAATCCCTGCACGTTGTGAATATGGTATTGGAACTGACCCTGTATATAGTATGGTATTAACTGACCCTGTATATAGTATGGTATTAACTGACCCTGTATATAGTATGGTATTAACTGACCCTGTATATAGTATGGTATTAACTGACCCTGTATATAGTATGGTATTAACTGACCCTGTATATAGTATGGTATTAACTGACCCTGTATATAGTATGGTATTAACTGACCCTGTATATAGTATGGTATTAACTGACCCTGTATATAGTATGGTATTAACTGACCCTGTATATAGTATGGTATTAACTGACCCTGTATATAGTATGGTATTGGAACTGACCCTGTATATAGTATGGTATTAACTGACCCTGTATATAGTATGGTATTAACTGACCCTGTATATAGTATGGTATTAACTGACCCTGTATATAGTATGGTATTAACTGACCCTGTATATAGTATGGTATTAACTGACCCTGTATATAGTATGGTATTAACTGACCCTGTATATAGTATGACCCTGTATTAACTGACCCTGTATATAGTATGGTATTGGAACTGACCCTGTATATAGTATGGTATTAACTGACCCTGTATATAGTATGGTATTAACTGACCCTGTATATAGTATGGTATTAACTGACCCTGTATATAGTATGGTATTAACTGACCCTGTATATAGTATGGTATTAACTGACCCTGTATATAGTATGGTATTAACTGACCCTGTATATAGTATGGTATTAACTGACCCTGTATATAGTATGGTATTAACTGACCCTGTATATAGTATGGTATTAACTGACCCTGTATATAGTATGGTATTAACTGACCCTGTATATAGTATGGTATTAACTGACCCTGTATATAGTATGGTATTAACTGACCCTGTATATAGTATGGTATTAACTGACCCTGTATATAGTATGGTATTAACTGACCCTGTATATAGTATGGTATTAACTGACCCTGTATATAGTATGGTATTAACTGACCCTGTATATAGTATGGTATTAACTGACCCTGTATATAGTATGGTATTAACTGACCCTGTATATAGTATGGTATTAACTGACCCTGTATATAGTATGGTATTGGAACTGACCCTGATGGTATTAACTGACCCTGTATATAGTATGGTATTACCTGACCCTGTATATAGTATGGTATTAACTGACCCTGTATATAGTATGGTATTAACTGACCCTGTATATAGTATGGTATTAACTGACCCTGTATATAGTATGGTATTAACTGACCCTGTATATAGTATGGTATTAACTGACCCTGTATATAGTATGCTTACTGACTGTATTCTTATTGTATTTTTATTGTATTCTTCATATTTCCTCTTATTTCTAGTATTACATTGTTATTGATTATTGCATTGTTGGGTTTTGAGTTTGCAAGAAAGGCATTTCACTGTACATGTGCATGTGACATTAAAACTTGAAACGGACTAGGAAATGTGTGAGTGGCAGTTCTCTCTCTCTGGCCTCTGTTGAACCCTCTTTCCCTGTTACCCCTGTATCCCATCTAACCAGGACCCCTGCAGTGGGTCATTGGCGCCTGCCTCTCCCTGCAGCACTCCACCAATCAGGCATTTATGGTAGAGTGGCCAGACGGAAGCCATTCCTCAGTAAAAGGCACATGACAGCCCGCTTGGAGTTTGCCAAAAGGCACCTAAAGGACCCTCAGACCATGAGAAACAAGATTCAAACAAGAATCAAGATTCTCTGGTCTGATGAAAGATTGAACTCTTTGGCCTTAATCCCAAGCTTCACATCTGGAGGAAAAATGGCACCATTCCTGCGGTGAAGCATGGTGGTGGAAGCATCATGCAGTGGGGATGTTTTTCAGTAGCAGGGACTGGGAGACCAGTCAGGATCAAGGCAAAGATGAACAGAGCAAAGTAGAGAGAGATCCTTGATGAAAACCTGCTCCAGAGCGCTCAGGACCTCACATTGGGGGTGAAGGTTCAGGACAAAGACACTAAGCACACATCAAAGACAACACAGGAGTGGCTTCTGGACAAGTCTCTGGATGTCCTTGAGTGGCCCAGCCAGAGCCCAGACCTGAGCCCAATCGAACATCTCTGGAGAGACCTGAAAATAGCTGTGCAGCGACACTCCCCATCCAACCTGACAGAGCTTGAGAGGATATACAGAGAAGAATGTGAGAAACTCCCCAAATACAGATGTGCCAAGCTTGTACCATTCATACCCAATAAGAATCGAGGCTGTAATCGCTGCCAAAGGTGCTTCAACAAAGTACCGAGTAAAGGGTCGGAATACTGATGTAAATGTGACATTTCAATTTTTTTTATACATAATTTATCAAAAATATCTAAAAACAATTTAATCCATTTTAGAATAAGGTTTGTAACGTAGCAAAATGTGGAAAAAGTCAAGGGGTCTGAATACTTTCCGAATACACTGTATATGCTTCAAATGCTAAACCACGCACAACCTCATCACCCCTCAAGCTCCTCTAACTCAACTCTGTCTCTCTAGTCTGTACCCCGACCCTACCATATCACACACCCTCATTGGCCTTCAACCCTCACCACCTTCTGTGATCATTACCCCTACCCCCTAACCCCAGCCTCCGCTAGCCCCTACCATTCGGTGCCAATCACCGTAAGGTCTTTCTATTTGACCTTTTGACCTGGGAGAATGTGTTTGTTTGACAGCTGTTTTGTCATGTCACTCTTTTCTCATGTCTATTTCCCCATCTCTGTTTCCCTGTGTTAGGGCTCTGTCAAGCAGAGCCCTCACCCCTCCGCTCTTCGTTTCCCTCTGTCAAGCAGAGCCCTCACCCCTCCGCTCTTCGTTTCCCTCTGTCAAGCAGAGCCCTCACCCCTCCGCTCTTCGTTTCCCTCTGTCAAGCAGAGCCCTCACCCCTCCGCTCTTCGTTTCCCTCTGTCAAGCAGAGCCCTCACCCCTCCGCTCTTCGTTTCCCTCTGTCAAGCAGAGCCCTCACCCCTCTGCTCTTCATTTCCCTCTGTCAAGCAGAGCCCTCACCCCCGCTCCGCTCTTCGTTTCCCTCTGTCAAGCAGAGCCCTCACCCCTCTCCGCTCTTCATTTCCCTCTGTCAAGCAGAGCCCTCACCCTTCCGCTCTTCATTTCCCTCTGTCAAGCAGAGCCCTCACCCCTCCGCTCTTCGTTTCCCTCTGTCAAGCAGAGCCCTCACCCCTCCGCTCTTCATTTCCCTCTGTCAAGCAGAGCCCTCACCCCTCCGCTCTTCATTTCCCTCTGTCAAGCAGAGCCCTCACCCCTCCGCTCTTCATTTCCCTCTGTCAAGCAGAGCCCTCACCCTTCCGCTCTTCATTTCCCTCTGTCAAGCAGAGCCCTCACCCCTCCGCTCTTCGTTTCCCTCTGTCAAGCAGAGCCCTCACCCCTCCGCTCTTCATTTCCCTCTGTCAAGCAGAGCCCTCACCCCTCCGCTCTTCGTTTCCCTCTGTCAAGCAGAGCCCTCACCCCTCCGCTCTTCGTTTCCCTCTGTCAAGCAGAGCCCTCACCCCTCCGCTCTTCGTTTCACTCTGTCAAGCAGAGCCCTCACCCCTCCGCTCTTCGTTTCCCTCTGTCAAGCAGAGCCCTCACCCTTCCGCTCTTCATTTCCCTCTGTCATGCAGAGCCCTCACCCTTCCGCTCTTCATTTCCCTCTGTCAAGCAGAGCCCTCACCCCTCCGCTCTTTGTTTCCCTCTGTCAAGCAGAGCCCTCACCCCTCCGCTCTTCATTTCCCTCTGTCAAGCAGAGCCCTCACCCCTCCGCTCTTCATTTCCCTCTGTCAAGCAGAGCCCTCACCCCTCCGCTCTTCATTTCCCTCTGTCAAGCAGAGCCCTCACCCCTCCGCTCTTCATTTCCCTCTGTCAAGCAGAGCCCTCACCCTTCCGCTCTTCGTTTCCCTCTGTCAAGCAGAGCCCTCACCCCTCCGCTCTTCATTTCCCTCTGTCAAGCAGAGCCCTCACCCCTCCGCTCATTTCCCTCTGTCAAGCAGAGCCCTCACCCCTCCGCTCTTCGTTTCCCTCTGTCAAGCAGAGCCCTCACCCCTCCGCTCTTCGTTTCCCTCTGTCAAGCAGAGCCCTCACCCCTCCGCTCTTCGTTTCACTCTGTCAGGAAGAGCCCTCACCCCTCCGCTCTTCGTTTCACTCTGTCAGGAAGAGCCCTCACCCCTCCACTCTCTCTGTTCTCCTATGGAAGAGATGACTACCCAGCAAACCGGGGACATTCTCAGAGCCTTAGATAAGATTCCCATTAAGTTCTAGTTAGTGTTTTATCTAGCATTAGGATGATAACATCCCAAAAACATTCAAATAATGATATATTTTTTTATATATGAAATATCATTGAATGTTCTCCTAACATTCACTAAAATGTTGTGCACAACATCTGTAACAACCACCACAGAACATTCTCTAAAAGTTCTTATTGCATTATTACATTACCTGGAAATCTAATGTACCAATAATATTTTCCACCAAACCAAAATTGGTTCTGTGAAAATCCCCAGAGCATTCGTTAGGTTGCAGAAAATGTTCTTTTAACACAAAAACTGTCCAGATGTGCTGATGAATATGCAATGTTTGTGTAAAACATTCCCGTGATGTTGCAAGAACATTCCCAGGAAACATTTTGTCTTGTCCCCGAATTTCCCCGGGTTAGTTACAGTTGAAGTCAGAAGTTTACATACACCTTAGCCAAATACATTTCAACTCAGTTTTTCACAATTTCTGACATTTAATCCTAGTTTTACTGTGGATATAGATACCTTTGTACCTGTTTCCTCCAGCATCTTCACAAGGTCCTTTGCTGTTGTTCTGGGATTGATTTGCACTTTTCGCACCAAGGTATATTCATCTCTAGAAGACAGAACGCGACTCCTTCCTGAGCGGTATGACGGCTGCGTGGTCCCATGGTGTTTATACTTGCGTGCTATTGTTTGTACAGATGAACGTGGTAACTTCAGGCATTTTGGAAATTGCTGCCAAGGATGAACCAGACTTGTGGAGGTCTACAATTTATTTTCTGAGGTCTTGGCTAATTTACTTTGATTTTCCCATGATGTCAAGCAAAGAGGCACTGAGTTTGAAGGTAGGCCTTGAAATACATCCACAGGTACACCTCCAATTGACTCAAATGATGTCAATTAGCCTATCGGAAGCTTCTAAAGCCATGACATAATTTTCTGGAATGTTCCAAGCTGTTTAGAGGCACAGTCAACTTAGTGTATGTAAAATTCTGACCCACTGGAATTGTGATACAGTGAAATAATCTGTCTGTAAACAATTACTTGTGTCATGCACAAAGTAGATGTCCTAACCGACTTTCCACTATAGTTTGTTAACAAGAAATGTGTGTATTGGTTGAAAAACGAGTTTTAATGACTCCAACCTAAGTGTATGTAAACTTCTGACTTCAATTGTATGTCTAAAGACAACAAAAAAAAAAGCATGGAATTCTTTGATTGTCCATACTGCCATGGCTATATACTGAAAAAAGAAGATCTGAGAGAGCTTCCCTGGTAGTGCAGAGGATTGAAGAGCTGCTATGAGATCCAGAAAGTCTAGGTTCAAACCCCAAGGTGTAGATGGTCAACATATAGTATGAAGTGTAAAAAACATGGTTGTGATTGAATGATTAAATGCTGTTCAAATGTCCTATGAATTAAACGAAAATGCCATGTGTCTCTGACACCTTCAAATGAGAATTGACATTAAGTCTGGAAAGAAACATAATGGGGGTACAGTATTCCAATCAGTTATCTTATGCTTTAAGGAGCTACATTTTTGCATGCTGAGAATGATGTGGTGGTATTAGGTCAAACTTAGATATACAGTTGTCTAAATGTTCTTGAAATGTTCTGAGGACCTCCAATACAAGGTAAAATGTATATTGCGTGAACATCAATTTAATATTATGTTAAAGCTAAAACAAATATGATATGAACGTCATTAAAACAGACTGATATGGAAATTGTGGAACATTGTGGGAATGTTACGTGCAACCTATGTGAATATCGCAAGAATATTCTTGAAACATCCCAGAGAATACCCATAGCTTAATTAAATGTTCTGGGAACCTTCAAAGAACAGACCAGGTGTTTTGTCAAAATTCTTACAACATTATAGGAATGTCCTGTGCAACCTTCCTTAAACATTGTATGAATGTCATCACAACTGAGCATATTTTGCAATGTATCCACACTGTTCTCAAAATATAATGAAATGTTCTGGGAACCTTTAAAGGACTCCGAAAGGCTGTTCTGTCAACAGTCTTGGGAAGTCACTAGAGGTTAAAGGACCTAGAAAGGCTGTTCTGTCAACAGTCTTGGGAAGTCACTAGAGGTTAAAGGACCTAGAAAGGCTGTTCTGTCAACAGTCTTGGGAAGTCACTAGAGGTTAAAGAACTCAGAAGGGCTGTTCTGTCAACAGTCTTGGGAAGTCACTAGAGGTTAAAGAACTCAGAAAGGCTGTTCTGTCAACAGTCTTGGGAAGTCACTAGAGGTTAAAGGACTCAGAATGGCTGTTCTGTCAACAGTCTTGGGAAGTCACTAGAGGTTAAAGGACTCAGAAAGGCTGTTCTGTCAACAGTCTGGCAACATCAGAGGAATGTTTTGTGCACCCTGATACAAACATTATCCGAATGCCAGCACAACTGAACTGTTTTATATCTCAAATCATCTCCCCCCCAATGTTCCCACAACCTGAAGAAACATACTGGGAACCTTTTTTAAAGAACAGACTAAATGTGTTCTGGTTAATGATTTTTGCACCTAAAATTTCACATTGTAGAATGGACAGTTTTGTGTTTTGGAAAAATATCTTTATTGATTTCCACACAATGTTCCCAGCAGACTGTTCAACTTAATCAAACACTCTGGGAACCTTTAAAGAACATATTGAATGTGTTCTAGAAACTTGCTTGCAACATCAGGCAAATGTTTTATACAAACATTCTAGAATCATCAGCATGACATGACAGTTTTTGTGATATTTGCTGTGACCTAACAAATGTGGTGGGAACTTCCACAGAACCAATTTTGGTTTGCTGGGTAGGCTCATCTTTCCTGCATCTGATGTAATTATGGACTGTCTGTCTCCTCTTTATCTCTCTAAACTCCCCCTATATTTATTTCTCTCTCTCTCAGGTTCACTCCCTCTCTCCATCTCTTTAAAACAGTCACTTTTAACCTCTCATCTTTTCCATCTCTCTTCTCACTCTTCCATCTCTTTCTTTTTTTCTTTCTCTCTTTCTCGGTCCACTTTTCGGCTCGCATGCCCTAGCTGCTGATGCACTCCTGGCCATTAATACACGTTTTATACCTAGTCAGTCAGGAAATGCATCTGAGCCCCAGCGGCTGCCTGCAGCCTCTCAGACCGACAGGAAATGGGAGTTTGGCTGGTGGCCAGCCCTGCTATTTCAGGGGGCGGCCGGAGCCAATCAACAAGCCCTGGTCAGTTAATGGAACACGGATACTTTGGTGAAATATCAGGAACAATTATGGAGGCGCAAAGGAGGGGGGTAGAAGAGAGGAGGGGGAGCGATTGCCTCAGACATAGGACTAGGGAGGGGAGTAGGGATGAAGATGGAGAGGGGTGGGGGGAGCTAAAGGGGGTGATGATGGGGAGAGGGAGAGGGGATGGGGCTAGGGAGGGGTAGGGTGTATTGCTTCATCGGCACAGGGCTGAACAGAGACTATAGCCAGGGATTGGAGTGACACGTGGAGAGGTGGGAGTAGGGAAGGTCGGCATTAAATCAGATTAGATACAGATGGCTGTGTTTATGAATCTCAGTGTTGTACAGAATGAGGGGATGAGGAGGGGATGAGGGTAGCTTGACTGTGACTGCATTTCATTCTAGAAAGTTTCTCCTTTCCACTATGCCTGCATTCACTTCCCTTGAAGATGGAGTAATGAGGGGGAGGGAATGAGGACAGAGGGGAGGGAGCAAAAGTCTGGAATGAAACACAGCCAGAGTGAGATCCATAGTATAACTGAATAAAACACAGCCAGAGTGGGTTCTATAGCTTAATAACTGAACGTAACATAGCCAGAGTAGGTTCTGTAGTATTGTGAAGAAAAATGTCATGTTTGTGCATTTCTAATAACCAATTTGACTGTGTTCATGCAAGTAACTGACTGATCGTGCCTGGGAGGAATCTTCACTATCAGTATCTGCAATTTGGAAGTACGCACAGAACATTGTTTTGAGAACGGAAAGGGATATCTCAGTTTCAAGGTCTCAGCTTGGAGAGAAGAAGCCTTGTGAGGTATTTGTCTGTCACAAGCAGGAACCAATGTTAATGATGAATTAATTAGGAATAATGAATAAGATAAATCATGTAAATATAACTTCTCTGTGTAAGCAGTATATATGAGAACTAACGGGACAGCCTTGGCAGAGTTCACTTCAGACCGGTACTTTAAGCATCTAAATTTGACTGAGAACTCTCCAGCTTACTGTTAATAAATAATTATGAATTCAATATTAACTTTGAGTGTCCCTGTATAGAATTTCCACAACAGTTTAACTGAATGTAACACAGTCCGAGTGGGTTCTATAGTATAACTGAATGTAGCATAGCTAGAGTGGGTTCTATAGTGTAACTGAATGTAACATAGCCCGAGTGGGCTCTATAGTATAACTGAATTTAACACAGCCAAAGTGGGTTTTATAGTGTAACTGGATGTAACATAGCCCGAGTGGGCTCTATAGTATAACTGAATGTAGCATAGCCAGAGTGGGTTCTATAGTGTAACTGAATGTAGCATAGCTAGAGTGGGTTCTATAGTGTAACTGAATGTAACATAGCCCGAGTGGGCTCTATAGTATAACTGAATTTAACACAGCCAAAGTGGGTTTTATAGTGTAACTGGATGTAACATAGCCCGAGTGGGCTCTATAGTATAACTGAATTTAAAACAGCCAGAGTGGGTTCTATAGTGTAACTGAATGTAGCATAGCCAGAGTGGGCTCTATAGTATAACTGAATGTAGCATAGCCAGAGTGGGTTCTATAGTGTAACTGAATGTAGCATAGCCAGAGTGGGTTCTATAGTATAACTGAATGTAGCATAGCCAGAGTGGGTTCTATAGTGTAACTGAATGTAGCATAGCCAGAGTGGGCTCTATAGTGTAACTGAATGTAACATAGCCAGAGTGGGCTCTATAGTATACCTGAATTTAAAACAGCCAGAGTGGGTTCTATAGTGTAACTGAATGTAGCATAGCCAGAGTGGGCTCTATAGTATAACTGAATGTAGCATAGCCAGAGTGGGTTCTATAGTGTAACTGAATGTAGCATAGCCAGAGTGGGTTCTATAGTGTAACTGAATGTAGCATAGCCAGAGTGGGCTCTATAGTGTAACTGAATGTAGCATAGCCAGAGTGGGCTCTATAGTATAACTGAATGTAGCATAGCCAGAGTGGGTTCTATAGTGTAACTGAATGTAGCATAGCCAGAGTGGGCTCTATAGTGTAACTGAATGTAGCATAGCCAGAGTGGGCTCTATAGTATAACTGAATGTAGCATAGCCAGAGTGGGCTCTATAGTATAACTGAATGTAGCATAGCCAGAGTGGGCTCTATAGTGTAACTGAATGTAACATAGCCAGAGTGGGCTCTATAGTATAACTGAATTTAAAACAGCCAGAGTGGGTTCTATAGTGTAACTGAATGTAGCATAGCCAGAGTGGGCTCTATAGTATAACTGAATGTAGCATAGCCAGAGTGGGTTCTATAGTGTAACTGAATGTAGCATAGCCAGAGTGGGTTCTATAGTGTAACTGAATGTAGCATAGCCAGAGTGGGTTCTATAGTGTAACTGAATGTAGCATAGCCAGAGTGGGTTCTATAGTACAACTGAATGTAGCATAGCCAGAGTGGGTTCTATAGTGTAACTGAATGTAGCATAGCCAGAGTGGGCTCTATAGTATAACTGAATGTAGCATAGCCAGAGTGGGCTCTATAGTATAACTGAATGTAGCATAGCCAGAGTGGGCTCTATAGTATAACTGAATGTAGCATAGCCAGAGTGGGTTCTATAGTGTAACTGAATGTAGCATAGCCAGAGTGGGCTCTATAGTATAACTGAATGTAGCATAGCCAGAGTGGGTTCTATAGTGTAACTGAATGTAGCATAGCCAGAGTGGGTTCTATAGTGTAACTGAATGTAGCATAGCCAGAGTGGGCTCTATAGTATAACTGAATTTAAAACAGCCAGAGTGGGTTCTATAGTGTAACTGAATGTAGCATAGCCAGAGTGGGTTCTATAGTGTAACTGAATGTAGCATAGCCAGAGTGGGCTCTATAGTATAACTGAATGTAGCATAGCCAGAGTGGGTTCTATAGTGTAACTGAATGTAGCATAGCCAGGGTAGTGGGTTCTATAGTGTAACTGAATGTAGCAAATAGCATATATTATTATTATTATATTATAGCAGAGTGGGCTCTATAGTATAACTGAATGTAGCATAGCCAGAGTGGGCTCTATAGTATAACTGAATGTAGCATAGCCAGAGTGGGTTCTATAGTGTAACTGAATGTAGCATAGTATAACTATAACTGAATGTAGCATAGCCAGAGTGGGCTCTATAGTATAACTGAATGTAGCATAGCCAGAGTGGGTTCTATAGTGTAACTGAATGTAGCATAGCCAGAGTGGGTTCTATAGTATAACTGAATGTAGCATAGCCAGAGTGGGTTCTATAGTATAACTGAATGTAGCATAGCTAGAGTGGGCTCTATAGTGTAACTGAATGTAACATAGCCAGAGTGGGTTCTATAGTATAACTGAATTTAAAACAGCCAGAGTGGGTTCTATAGTGTAACTGAATGTAGCATAGCCAGAGTGGGCTCTATAGTATAACTGAATGTAGCATAGCCAGAGTGGGTTCTATAGTGTAACTGAATGTAGCATAGCCAGAGTGGGTTCTATAGTATAACTGAATGTAGCATAGCCAGAGTGGGTTCTATAGTGTAACTGAATGTAGCATAGCCAGAGTGGGCTCTATAGTGTAACTGAACGTAACATAGCCAGAGTGGGCTCTATAGTATACCTGAATTTAAAACAGCCAGAGTGGGTTCTATAGTATAACTGAATGTAGCATAGCCAGAGTGGGCTCTATAGTATAACTGAATGTAACATAGCCAGAGTGGGCTCTATAGTGTAACTGAATGTAACATAGCCAGAGTGGGCTCTATAGTGTAACTGAATGTAACATAGCCAGAGTGGGTTCTATAGTATAACTGAATGTAGCATAGCCAGAGTGGGTTCTATAGTATAACTGAATGTAGCATAGCCAGAGTGGGTTCTATAGTATAACTGAATGTAGCATAGCCAGAGTGGGTTCTATAGTATAACTGAATGTAGCATAGCCAGAGTGGGTTCTATAGTATAACTGAATGTAGCATAGCCAGAGTGGGCTCTATAGTGTAACTGAATTTAACACAGCCAGAGTGGGTTCTATAGTGTAACTGAATGTAACATAGCCAGAGTGGGTTCTATAGTGTAACTGAATGTAGCATAGCCAGAGTGGGTTCTATAGTGTAACTGAATGTAGCATAGCCAGAGTGGGTTCTATAGTATAACTGAATGTAGCATAGCCAGAGTGGGCTCTATAGTGTAACTGAATGTAACATAGCCAGAGTGGGTTCTATAGTATAACTGAATGTAACATAGCCAGAGTGGGCTCTATAGTGTAACTGAATTTAACACAGCCAGAGTGGGTTCTATAGTGTAACTGAATGTAACATAGCCAGAGTGGGCTCTATAGTATAACTGAATTTAAAACAGCCAGAGTGGGTTCTATAGTGTAACTGAATGTAACATAGCCAGAGTGGGCTCTATAGTATAACTGAATTTAAAACAGCCAGAGTGGGTTCTATAGTGTAACTGAATGTAACATAGCCAGAGTGGGTTCTATAGTGTAACTGAATGTAACATAGCCAGAGTGGGCTCTATAGTGTAACTGAATGTTAAAACAGCCAGAGTGGGTTCTATAGTGTAACTGAATGTAACATAGCCAGAGTGGGCTCTATAGTATAACTGAATTTAAAACAGCCAGAGTGGGTTCTATAGTGTAACTGAATGTAACATAGCCAGAGTGGGCTCTATAGTATAACTGAATGTAGCATAGCCAGAGTGGGTTCTATAGTATAACTGAATGTAGCATAGCCAGAGTGGGTTCTATAGTATAACTGAATGTAGCATAGCCAGAGTGGGTTCTATAGTATAACTGAATGTAGCATAGCCAGAGTGGGTTCTATAGTATAACTGAATGTAGCATAGCCAGAGTGGGTTCTATAGTATAACTGAATGTAGCATAGCCAGAGTGGGCTCTATAGTGTAACTGAATTTAACACAGCCAGAGTGGGTTCTATAGTGTAACTGAATGTAACATAGCCAGAGTGGGTTCTATAGTGTAACTGAATGTAGCATAGCCAGAGTGGGCTCTATAGTATAACTGAATTTAAAACAGCCAGAGTGGGTTCTATAGTGTAACTGAATGAAGCATAGCCAGAGTGGGCTCTATAGTATAACTGAATGTAGCATAGCCAGAGTGTGCTCTATAGTGTAACTGAATGTAACATAGCCAGAGTGGGCTCTATAGTGTAACTGAATGTAACATAGCCAGAGTGGGCTCTATAGTATAACTGAATGTAGCATAGCCAGAGTGGGCTCTATAGTGTAACTGAATGTAACATAGCCAGAGTGGGCTCTATAGTATAACTGAATGTAACATAGCCAGAGTGGGCTCTATAGTGTAACCGAATGTAACATAGCCAGAGTGGGCTCTATAGTGTAACTGAATGTAACATAGCCAGAGTGGGCTCTATAGTATAACTGAATGTAGCATAGCCAGAGTGGGCTCTATAGTGTAACTGAATGTAACATAGCCAGAGTGGGCTCTATAGTATAACTGAATTTAAAACAGCCAGAGTGGGTTCTATAGTGTAACTGAATGTAGCATAGCCAGAGTGGGCTCTATAGTATAACTGAATGTAGCATAGCCAGAGTGGGTTCTATAGTGTAACTGAATGTAGCATAGCCAGAGTGGGCTCTATAGTATAACTGAATGTAGCATAGCCAGAGTGGGTTCTATAGTGTAACTGAATGTAGCATAGCCAGAGTGGGTTCTATAGTGTAACTGAATGTAGCATAGCCAGAGTGGGTTCTATAGTGTAACTGAATGTAGCATAGCCAGAGTGGGCTCTATAGTGTAACTGAATGTAGCATAGCCAGAGTGGGCTCTATAGTGTAACTGAATGTAGCATAGCCAGAGTGGGCTCTATAGTGTAACTGAATGTAGCATAGCCAGAGTGGGCTCTATAGTATAACTGAATGTAGCATAGCCAGAGTGGGTTCTATAGTATAACTGAATGTAGCATAGCCAGAGTGGGTTCTATAGTATAACTGAATGTAGCATAGCCAGAGTGGGTTCTATAGTATAACTGAATGTAGCATAGCCAGAGTGGGTTCTATAGTATAACTGAATGTAGCATAGCCAGAGTGGGCTCTATAGTGTAACTGAATTTAACACAGCCAGAGTGGGTTCTATAGTGTAACTGAATGTAACATAGCCAGAGTGGGTTCTATAGTGTAACTGAATGTAGCATAGCCAGAGTGGGCTCTATAGTGTAACTGAATTTAACACAGCCAGAGTGGGCTCTATAGTATAACTGAATGTAGCATAGCCAGAGTGTGCTCTATAGTGTAACTGAATGTAACATAGCCAGAGTGGGCTCTATAGTGTAACTGAATGTAACATAGCCAGAGTGGGCTCTATAGTATAACTGAATGTAGCATAGCCAGAGTGGGCTCTATAGTGTAACTGAATGTAACATAGCCAGAGTGGGCTCTATAGTATAACTGAATGTAACATAGCCAGAGTGGGCTCTATAGTGTAACTGAATGTAACATAGCCAGAGTGGGCTCTATAGTGTAACTGAATGTAACATAGCCAGAGTGGGCTCTATAGTATAACTGAATGTAGCATAGCCAGAGTGGGCTCTATAGTGTAACTGAATGTAACATAGCCAGAGTGGGCTCTATAGTATAACTGAATTTAAAACAGCCAGAGTGGGTTCTATAGTGTAACTGAATGTAGCATAGCCAGAGTGGGCTCTATAGTATAACTGAATGTAGCATAGCCAGAGTGGGTTCTATAGTGTAACTGAATGTAGCATAGCCAGAGTGGGCTCTATAGTATAACTGAATGTAGCATAGCCAGAGTGGGTTCTATAGTGTAACTGAATGTAGCATAGCCAGAGTGGGTTCTATAGTGTAACTGAATGTAGCATAGCCAGAGTGGGTTCTATAGTGTAACTGAATGTAGCATAGCCAGAGTGGGCTCTATAGTGTAACTGAATGTAGCATAGCCAGAGTGGGCTCTATAGTGTAACTGAATGTAGCATAGCCAGAGTGGGCTCTATAGTGTAACTGAATGTAGCATAGCCAGAGTGGGCTCTATAGTATAACTGAATGTAGCATAGCCAGAGTGGGTTCTATAGTATAACTGAATGTAGCATAGCCAGAGTGGGTTCTATAGTATAACTGAATGTAGCATAGCCAGAGTGGGTTCTATAGTATAACTGAATGTAGCATAGCCAGAGTGGGTTCTATAGTATAACTGAATGTAGCATAGCCAGAGTGGGCTCTATAGTGTAACTGAATTTAACACAGCCAGAGTGGGTTCTATAGTGTAACTGAATGTAACATAGCCAGAGTGGGTTCTATAGTGTAACTGAATGTAGCATAGCCAGAGTGGGCTCTATAGTGTAACTGAATTTAACACAGCCAGAGTGGGTTCTATAGTGTAACTGAATGTAACATAGCCAGAGTGGGCTCTATAGTATAACTGAATTTAAAACAGCCAGAGTGGGTTCTATAGTGTAACTGAATGTAACATAGCCAGAGTGGGTTCTATAGTGTAACTGAATGTAACATAGCCAGAGTGGGCTCTATAGTATAACTGAATTTAAAACAGCCAGAGTGGGTTCTATAGTGTAACTGAATGTAACATAGCCAGAGTGGGCTCTATAGTATAACTGAATTTAAAACAGCCAGAGTGGGTTCTATAGTGTAACTGAATGTAACATAGCCAGAGTGGGCTCTATAGTATAACTGAATTTAAAACAGCCAGAGTGGGCTCTATAGTATAACTGAATGTAACATAGCCAGAGTGGGCTCTATAGTGTAACTGAATGTAACATAGCCAGAGTGGGCTCTATAGTGTAACTGAATGTAACATAGCCAGAGTGGGTTCTATAGTATAACTGAATGTAGCATAGCCAGAGTGGGTTCTATAGTATAACTGAATGTAGCATAGCCAGAGTGGGTTCTATAGTATAACTGAATGTAGCATAGCCAGAGTGGGTTCTATAGTATAACTGAATGTAGCATAGCCAGAGTGGGTTCTATAGTATAACTGAATGTAGCATAGCCAGAGTGGGCTCTATAGTGTAACTGAATTTAACACAGCCAGAGTGGGTTCTATAGTGTAACTGAATGTAACATAGCCAGAGTGGGTTCTATAGTGTAACTGAATGTAGCATAGCCAGAGTGGGCTCTATAGTATAACTGAATTTAAAACAGCCAGAGTGGGTTCTATAGTGTAACTGAATGTAACATAGCCAGAGTGGGCTCTATAGTATAACTGAATTTAAAACAGCCAGAGTGGGTTCTATAGTATAACTGAATGTAACATAGCCAGAGTGGGCTCTATAGTGTAACTGAATGTAGCATAGCCAGAGTGGGCTCTATAGTGTAACTGAATGTAACATAGCCAGAGTGGGCTCTATAGTATAACTGAATTTAAAACTGCCAGAGTGGGTTCTATAGTATAACTGAATGTAAGATAGCCAGAGTGGGCTCTATAGTGTAACTGAATGTAACATAGCCAGAGTGGGCTCTATAGTATAACTGAATGTAGCATAGCCAGAGTGGGCTCTATAGTGTAACTGAATGTAACATAGCCAGAGTGGGCTCTATAGTGTAACTGAATGTAACAAAGCCAGAGTGGGCTCTATAGTGTAACTGAATGTAACATAGCCAGAGTGGGCTCTATAGTGTAACTGAATGTAACATAGCCAGAGTGGGCTCTATAGTGTAACTGAATGTAACATAGCCAGAGTGGGTTCTATAGTGTAACTGAATGTAACATAGCCAGAGTGGGCTCTATAGTGTAACTGAATGTAACATAGCCAGAGTGGGCTCTATAGTATAACTGAATGTAGCATAGCCAGAGTGGGTTCTATAGTGTAACTGAATGTAGCATAGCCAGAGTGGGCTCTATAGTATAACTGAATGTAGCATAGCCAGAGTGGGTTCTATAGTGTAACTGAATGTAGCATAGCCAGAGTGGGTTCTATAGTGTAACTGAATGTAGCATAGCCAGAGTGGGTTCTATAGTGTAACTGAATGTAGCATAGCCAGAGTGGGCTCTATAGTGTAACTGAATGTAGCATAGCCAGAGTGGGCTCTATAGTGTAACTGAATGTAGCATAGCCAGAGTGGGCTCTATAGTGTAACTGAATGTAGCATAGCCAGAGTGGGCTCTATAGTATAACTGAATGTAGCATAGCCAGAGTGGGTTCTATAGTATAACTGAATGTAGCATAGCCAGAGTGGGTTCTATAGTATAACTGAATGTAGCATAGCCAGAGTGGGTTCTATAGTATAACTGAATGTAGCATAGCCAGAGTGGGTTCTATAGTATAACTGAATGTAGCATAGCCAGAGT
Organism: Oncorhynchus gorbuscha; assembly: GCF_021184085.1. Lineage (NCBI taxonomy): Eukaryota > Metazoa > Chordata > Actinopteri > Salmoniformes > Salmonidae > Oncorhynchus > Oncorhynchus gorbuscha. The sequence continues at coordinate 66,818,048 of NC_060188.1, forward strand.
GGGCTCTATAGTGTAACTGAATTTAACACAGCCAGAGTGGGTTCTATAGTGTAACTGAATGTAACATAGCCAGAGTGGGTTCTATAGTGTAACTGAATGTAGCATAGCCAGAGTGGGCTCTATAGTGTAACTGAATTTAACACAGCCAGAGTGGGCTCTATAGTATAACTGAATGTAGCATAGCCAGAGTGTGCTCTATAGTGTAACTGAATGTAACATAGCCAGAGTGGGCTCTATAGTTTAACTGAATGTAACATGTAGCCAGAGTGGGCTCTATAGTATAACTGAATGTAGCATAGCCAGAGTGGGCTCTATAGTGTAACTGAATGTAACATAGCCAGAGTGGGCTCTATAGTATAACTGAATGTAACATAGCCAGAGTGGGCTCTATAGTGTAACTGAATGTAACATAGCCAGAGTGGGCTCTATAGTGTAACTGAATGTAACATAGCCAGAGTGGGCTCTATAGTATAACTGAATGTAGCATAGCCAGAGTGGGCTCTATAGTGTAACTGAATGTAACATAGCCAGAGTGGGCTCTATAGTATAACTGAATTTAAAACAGCCAGAGTGGGTTCTATAGTGTAACTGAATGTAGCATAGCCAGAGTGGGCTCTATAGTATAACTGAATGTAGCATAGCCAGAGTGGGTTCTATAGTGTAACTGAATGTAATATAGTATAACTGAATTTAAAACAGAGTGGGCTCTATAGTATAACTGAATGTAACATAGCCAGAGTGGGCTCTATAGTATAACTGAATTTAAAACAGCCAGAGTGGGTTCTATAGTGTAACTGAATGTAACATAGCCAGAGTGGGTTCTATGGTGTAACTGAATGTAACATAGCCAGAGTGGGCTCTATAGTATAACTGAATTTAAAACAGCCAGAGTGGGTTCTATAGTGTAACTGAATGTAACATAGCCAGAGTGGGCTCTATAGTATAACTGAATTTAAAACAGCCAGAGTGGGTTCTATAGTGTAACTGAATGTAACTGAATGGGCTAAGTATAACTGAATTTAAAACAGCCAGAGTGGGCTCTATAGTATAACTGAATGTAACATAGCCAGAGTGGGCTCTATAGTGTAACTGAATGTAACATAGCCAGAGTGGGCTCTATAGTATAACTGAATAACTGAATGGGTAACATGTAGCCAGAGTGGGTTCTATAGTATAACTGAATGTAGCATAGCCAGAGTGGGTTCTATAGTATAACTGAATGTAGCATAGCCAGAGTGGGTTCTATAGTATAACTGAATGTAGCATAGCCAGAGTGGGTTCTATAGTATAACTGAATGTAGCATAGCCAGAGTGGGTTCTATAGTATAACTGAATGTAGCATAGCCAGAGTGGGCTCTATAGTGTAACTGAATTTAACACAGCCAGAGTGGGTTCTATAGTGTAACTGAATGTAACATAGCCAGAGTGGGTTCTATAGTGTAACTGAATGTAGCATAGCCAGAGTGGGCTCTATAGTATAACTGAATAAAACAGCCAGAGTGGGTTCTATAGTGTAACTGAATGTAACATAGCCAGAGTGGGCTCTATAGTATAACTGAATTTAAAACAGCCAGAGTGGGTTCTATAGTATAACTGAATGTAACATAGCCAGAGTGGGCTCTATAGTGTAACTGAATGTAGCATAGCCAGAGTGGGCTCTATAGTGTAACTGAATGTAACATAGCCAGAGTGGGCTCTATAGTATAACTGAATTTAAAACTGCCAGAGTGGGTTCTATAGTATAACTGAATGTAAGATAGCCAGAGTGGGCTCTATAGTGTAACTGAATGTAACATAGCCAGAGTGGGCTCTATAGTGGGCTCTATAACTGAATGTAACATAGCCAGAGTGGGCTCTATAGTGTAACTGAATGTAACATAGCCAGAGTGGGCTCTATAGTGTAACTGAATGTAACATAGCCAGAGTGGGCTCTATAGTGTAACTGAATGTAACATAGCCAGAGTGGGCTCTATAGTGTAACTGAATGTAACATAGCCAGAGTGGGTTCTATAGTGTAACTGAATGTAACATAGCCAGAGTGGGCTCTATAGTGTAACTGAATGTAACATAGCCAGAGTGGGCTCTATAGTATAACTGAATGTAGCATAGCCAGAGTGGGTTCTATAGTGTAACTGAATGTAGCATAGCCAGAGTGGGCTCTATAGTATAACTGAATGTAGCATAGCCAGAGTGGGTTCTATAGTGTAACTGAATGTAGCATAGCCAGAGTGGGTTCTATAGTGTAACTGAATGTAGCATAGCCAGAGTGGGTTCTATAGTGTAACTGAATGTAGCATAGCCAGAGTGGGCTCTATAGTGTAACTGAATGTAGCATAGCCAGAGTGGGCTCTATAGTGTAACTGAATGTAGCATAGCCAGAGTGGGCTCTATAGTGTAACTGAATGTACCATAGCCAGAGTGGGCTCTATAGTATAACTGAATGTAGCATAGCCAGAGTGGGTTCTATAGTATAACTGAATGTAGCATAGCCAGAGTGGGTTCTATAGTATAACTGAATGTAGCATAGCCAGAGTGGGTTCTATAGTATAACTGAATGTAGCATAGCCAGAGTGGGTTCTATAGTATAACTGAATGTAGCATAGCCAGAGTGGGCTCTATAGTGTAACTGAATTTAACACAGCCAGAGTGGGTTCTATAGTGTAACTGAATGTAACATAGCCAGAGTGGGTTCTATAGTGTAACTGAATGTAGCATAGCCAGAGTGGGCTCTATAGTGTAACTGAATTTAACACAGCCAGAGTGGGCTCTATAGTATAACTGAATGTAGCATAGCCAGAGTGTGCTCTATAGTGTAACTGAATGTAACATAGCCAGAGTGGGCTCTATAGTGTAACTGAATGTAACATAGCCAGAGTGGGCTCTATAGTATAACTGAATGTAGCATAGCCAGAGTGGGCTCTATAGTGTAACTGAATGTAACATAGCCAGAGTGGGCTCTATAGTATAACTGAATGTAACATAGCCAGAGTGGGCTCTATAGTGTAACTGAATGTAACATAGCCAGAGTGGGCTCTATAGTGTAACTGAATGTAACATAGCCAGAGTGGGCTCTATAGTATAACTGAATGTAGCATAGCCAGAGTGGGCTCTATAGTGTAACTGAATGTAACATAGCCAGAGTGGGCTCTATAGTATAACTGAATTTAAAACAGCCAGAGTGGGTTCTATAGTGTAACTGAATGTAGCATAGCCAGAGTGGGCTCTATAGTATAACTGAATGTAGCATAGCCAGAGTGGGTTCTATAGTGTAACTGAATGTAGCATAGCCAGAGTGGGCTCTATAGTATAACTGAATGTAGCATAGCCAGAGTGGGTTCTATAGTGTAACTGAATGTAGCATAGCCAGAGTGGGTTCTATAGTGTAACTGAATGTAGCATAGCCAGAGTGGGTTCTATAGTGTAACTGAATGTAGCATAGCCAGAGTGGGCTCTATAGTGTAACTGAATGTAGCATAGCCAGAGTGGGCTCTATAGTGTAACTGAATGTAGCATAGCCAGAGTGGGCTCTATAGTGTAACTGAATGTAGCATAGCCAGAGTGGGCTCTATAGTATAACTGAATGTAGCATAGCCAGAGTGGGTTCTATAGTATAACTGAATGTAGCATAGCCAGAGTGGGTTCTATAGTATAACTGAATGTAGCATAGCCAGAGTGGGTTCTATAGTATAACTGAATGTAGCATAGCCAGAGTGGGTTCTATAGTATAACTGAATGTAGCATAGCCAGAGTGGGCTCTATAGTGTAACTGAATTTAACACAGCCAGAGTGGGTTCTATAGTGTAACTGAATGTAACATAGCCAGAGTGGGTTCTATAGTGTAACTGAATGTAGCATAGCCAGAGTGGGCTCTATAGTGTAACTGAATTTAACACAGCCAGAGTGGGTTCTATAGTGTAACTGAATGTAACATAGCCAGAGTGGGCTCTATAGTATAACTGAATTTAAAACAGCCAGAGTGGGTTCTATAGTGTAACTGAATGTAACATAGCCAGAGTGGGCTCTATAGTATAACTGAATTTAAAACAGCCAGAGTGGGTTCTATAGTGTAACTGAATGTAACATAGCCAGAGTGGGTTCTATAGTGTAACTGAATGTAACATAGCCAGAGTGGGCTCTATAGTATAACTGAATTTAAAACAGCCAGAGTGGGTTCTATAGTGTAACTGAATGTAACATAGCCAGAGTGGGCTCTATAGTATAACTGAATTTAAAACAGCCAGAGTGGGTTCTATAGTGTAACTGAATGTAACATAGCCAGAGTGGGCTCTATAGTATAACTGAATTTAAAACAGCCAGAGTGGGCTCTATAGTATAACTGAATGTAACATAGCCAGAGTGGGCTCTATAGTGTAACTGAATGTAACATAGCCAGAGTGGGCTCTATAGTGTAACTGAATGTAACATAGCCAGAGTGGGTTCTATAGTATAACTGAATGTAGCATAGCCAGAGTGGGTTCTATAGTATAACTGAATGTAGCATAGCCAGAGTGGGTTCTATAGTATAACTGAATGTAGCATAGCCAGAGTGGGTTCTATAGTATAACTGAATGTAGCATAGCCAGAGTGGGTTCTATAGTATAACTGAATGTAGCATAGCCAGAGTGGGCTCTATAGTGTAACTGAATTTAACACAGCCAGAGTGGGTTCTATAGTGTAACTGAATGTAACATAGCCAGAGTGGGTTCTATAGTGTAACTGAATGTAGCATAGCCAGAGTGGGCTCTATAGTATAACTGAATTTAAAACAGCCAGAGTGGGTTCTATAGTGTAACTGAATGTAACATAGCCAGAGTGGGCTCTATAGTATAACTGAATTTAAAACAGCCAGAGTGGGTTCTATAGTATAACTGAATGTAACATAGCCAGAGTGGGCTCTATAGTGTAACTGAATGTAGCATAGCCAGAGTGGGCTCTATAGTGTAACTGAATGTAACATAGCCAGAGTGGGCTCTATAGTATAACTGAATTTAAAACTGCCAGAGTGGGTTCTATAGTATAACTGAATGTAAGATAGCCAGAGTGGGCTCTATAGTGTAACTGAATGTAACATAGCCAGAGTGGGCTCTATAGTATAACTGAATGTAGCATAGCCAGAGTGGGCTCTATAGTGTAACTGAATGTAACATAGCCAGAGTGGGCTCTATAGTGTAACTGAATGTAACATAGCCAGAGTGGGCTCTATAGTGTAACTGAATGTAACATAGCCAGAGTGGGCTCTATAGTGTAACTGAATGTAACATAGCCAGAGTGGGCTCTATAGTGTAACTGAATGTAACATAGCCAGAGTGGGTTCTATAGTGTAACTGAATGTAACATAGCCAGAGTGGGCTCTATAGTGTAACTGAATGTAACATAGCCAGAGTGGGCTCTATAGTGTAACTGAATGTAACATAGCCAGAGTGGGCTCTATAGTATAACTGAATGTAGCATAGCCAGAGTGGGTTCTATAGTATAACTGAATGTAACATAGCCAGAGTGGGCTCTATAGTGTAACTGAATGTAACATAGCCAGAGTGGGCTCTATAGTATAACTGAATGTAACATAGCCAGAGTGGGCTCTATAGTGTAACTGAATGTAACATAGCCAGAGTGGGCTCTATAGTGTAACTGAATGTAACATAGCCAGAGTGGGCTCTATAGTATAACTGAATGTAGCATAGCCAGAGTGGGCTCTATAGTGTAACTGAATGTAACATAGCCAGAGTGGGCTCTATAGTATAACTGAATTTAAAACAGCCAGAGTGGGTTCTATAGTGTAACTGAATGTAGCATAGCCAGAGTGGGCTCTATAGTATAACTGAATGTAGCATAGCCAGAGTGGGTTCTATAGTGTAACTGAATGTAGCATAGCCAGAGTGGGCTCTATAGTATAACTGAATGTAGCATAGCCAGAGTGGGTTCTATAGTGTAACTGAATGTAGCATAGCCAGAGTGGGTTCTATAGTGTAACTGAATGTAGCATAGCCAGAGTGGGTTCTATAGTGTAACTGAATGTAGCATAGCCAGAGTGGGCTCTATAGTGTAACTGAATGTAGCATAGCCAGAGTGGGCTCTATAGTGTAACTGAATGTAGCATAGCCAGAGTGGGCTCTATAGTGTAACTGAATGTAGCATAGCCAGAGTGGGCTCTATAGTATAACTGAATGTAGCATAGCCAGAGTGGGTTCTATAGTATAACTGAATGTAGCATAGCCAGAGTGGGTTCTATAGTATAACTGAATGTAGCATAGCCAGAGTGGGTTCTATAGTGTAACTGAATGTAGCATAGCCAGAGTGGGTTCTATAGTGTAACTGAATGTAGCATAGCCAGAGTGGGTTCTATAGTGTAACTGAATGTAGCATAGCCAGAGTGGGTTCTATAGTGTAACTGAATGTAGCATAGCCAGAGTGGGCTCTATAGTGTAACTGAATGTAGCATAGCCAGAGTGGGTTCTATAGTGTAACTGAATGTAGCATAGCCAGAGTGGGTTCTATAGTGTAACTGAATGTAGCATAGCCAGAGTGGGCTCTATAGTGTAACTGAATGTAGCATAGCCAGAGTGGGCTCTATAGTATAACTGAATGTAGCATAGCCAGAGTGGGTTCTATAGTGTAACTGAATGTAGCATAGCCAGAGTGGGCTCTATAGTATAACTGAATGTAGCATAGCCAGAGTGGGCTCTATAGTATAACTGAATGTAGCATAGCCAGAGTGGGTTCTATAGTATAACTGAATGTAGCATAGCCAGAGTGGGCTCTATAGTATAACTGAATGTAGCATAGCCAGAGTGGGCTCTATAGTATAACTGAATGTAGCATAGCCAGAGTGGGTTCTATAGTATAACTGAATGTAGCATAGCCAGAGTGGGCTCTATAGTATAACTGAATGTAGCATAGCCAGAGTGGGCTCTATAGTATAACTGAATGTAGCATAGCCAGAGTGGGTTCTATAGTATAACTGAATGTAGCATAGCCAGAGTGGGCTCTATAGTATAACTGAATGTAGCATAGCCAGAGTGGGTTCTATAGTGTAACTGAATGTAGCATAGCCAGAGTGGGTTCTATAGTGTAACTGAATGTAGCATAGCCAGAGTGGGCTCTATAGTATAACTGAATTTAAAACAGCCAGAGTGGGTTCTATAGTGTAACTGAATGTAGCATAGCCAGAGTGGGTTCTATAGTGTAACTGAATGTAGCATAGCCAGAGTGGGTTCTATAGTGTAACTGAATGTAGCATAGCCAGAGTGGGCTCTATAGTATAACTGAATGTAGCATAGCCAGAGTGGGTTCTATAGTATAACTGAATGTAACATAGCCAGAGTGGGCTCTATAGTGTAACTGAATGTAGCATAGCCAGAGTGGGCTCTATAGTATAACTGAATGTAGCATAGCCAGAGTGGGTTCTATAGTATAACTGAATGTAGCATAGCCAGAGTGGGTTCTATAGTGTAACTGAATGTAGCATAGCCAGAGTGGGTTCTATAGTGTAACTGAATGTAGCATAGCCAGAGTGGGCTCTATAGTATAACTGAATTTAAAACAGCCAGAGTGGGTTCTATAGTGTAACTGAATGTAGCATAGCCAGAGTGGGTTCTATAGTGTAACTGAATGTAGCATAGCCAGAGTGGGTTCTATAGTGTAACTGAATGTAGCATAGCCAGAGTGGGCTCTATAGTATAACTGAATGTAGCATAGCCAGAGTGGGCTCTATAGTATAACTGAATGTAGCATAGCCAGAGTGGGCTCTATAGTGTAACTGAATGTAGCATAGCCAGAGTGGGCTCTATAGTATAACTGAATGTAGCATAGCCAGAGTGGGTTCTATAGTGTAACTGAATGTAGCATAGCCAGAGTGGGCTCTATAGTATAACTGAATGAAGCATAGCCAGAGTGGGCTCTATAGTATAACTGAATGTAGCATAGCCAGAGTGGGTTCTATAGTGTAACTGAATGTAGCATAGCCAGAGTGGGCTCTATAGTGTAACTGAATGTAACATAGCCAGAGTGGGCTCTATAGTATAACTGAATTTAAAACAGCCAGAGTGGGTTCTATAGTGTAACTGAATGTAGCATAGCCAGAGTGGGCTCTATAGTATAACTGAATTTAACATAGCCAGAGTGGGCTCTATAGTGTAACTGAATTTAACACAGCCAGAGTGGGCTCTATAGTGTAACTGAATGTAGCATAGCCAGAGTGATTGTACAGACATTTAGGTAGGTCTATACAGTAGAGGTGAGAGTTGCAAAATACTGTAATCCTACTGCTACACTCTGGGTTTATGGAGTGCTCACAGCTGGAGTGTTTTGTGTGTGTTAGAGCTGGACTGTTGTGTGTGTGTGTGTATGTGTTAGCACTGGACTGCATTGGGTTGTGTGTGTGTGTCTGCATTTGTGTTTGTGTCAGTGGTGGATTGCAGTGTGGTGTGTGTGTGTATGAGTGTGTCGGTGCTGGACTGCATTGTGTTGTGTAACGTGATCCTGAGCGCCAGGCGGGCTGAACTGACCTCCAGCTCTGGGGTTCTGCAACAGAGTGTTCACAGTGTTTGCCTGTGGAACTGTGACAGTGGGATACAAACACACAGTGTGCAGAATGCCGGCAGAAATGAATGACTTTGTCAGCTGTGTGCCGGTCGTTAACCAGGCCGTTTTACATTGATCCTGTTCTGGCCCAAAACTACATCCCCACATCCCTACATTCACTCCTCTATACTCCTTCCATCCCTTCAATCCTACCCTGGCTCAGAACAGAGTAAATCCCCCTAGACTCCTCGCTACCACTTTCTGGGCCTATAGTCTTACTAGCACTGATGACAGTGCCCTCCAGGAAACAAAAAAACACTGGAAATACGTGGATGACGTGAATCTGGATCAGACGTAGACACCTCAACTACCCTGTACCCACCAACAGACCCTAAATGGTCTTGGCATCTGGGTAGAGGAGCACAGAATGAAACTAAACCCAAAGAAAAAAAGAAAACAAAGTTCTGCATGTCACCCACAGTAAGAATCCACCCAACCTACTGACACTCTCCATTGACCAGAACACCCTTGAAGTCTGTGACACGGTAAGAATCCTTGGTGTCCTAGACCCAGAACTGGTTTCCATCTACAAAGGTGTCCCGTACTTCAATATGCAGCCCCGGTCTGGCGCAGTTCTGTGACCAAAAACCAGGCTGAAAGGCTGGAACGCACACAGAAACAGGCCTGTAAGATCATCCTTGCCAGAGGTACTCAGGCTACCCAGATTTACATCTGAAACTAAATCCAAGTAGTGTTTTATTGCCCTCTGTATGTCGATATGAGATGTTATTTTTGTAAAATGTTGGTGATAACCCTGAAGGATTCTGCCTACGGGACGAGCAGAGGATTGAATTCTGATTCAGATGGGACTTGTTTGAAATTGCTTAGCTTGTTCATAATGCCTGGAGAAAAAATGTGAAATTGACTGTTTATGAAGTGTGGCTAGATAGTAGTTGTACTTGCCATGGTTATTGTATGCGTGTAATTTGTAACATTTTATTTTGTAGTGTCTTGTAAGCCCATGTGGGCTGAACACCGGTAGGCGTATGACACTTCAACCAAATCAACCAATACCTTATTTGAGCAGCCTCCTAAACAAAAACGGATTTTCAATTTTCGCTTAGAGATATTTTGCACTTGACATTTATTGTATTTATTTAACATTTATGTTTTTTTTTTATTGTAACAGAAAAGTAATTCAGTGTTTTTAATGACAACTTGTAATAATGCTTGTAATAATGCTGAAAGACCAATAAACGAATAAACTACCCTTCAATCCTCTCCCTCCTCTCAGGTGTCTCCCCCCGGCAGGAAGCAGCGCTGTTTGTTCCTGGATAGTGTCCATTTACCATTTAGATGACTGTGTAGGGATGTATACAGTATATGCATAATGTCTATAGGGCAGAGAATAGTCAGCCTCAGAGATCTTGCAGAGAACCTGCTGAGTAAGACCGGGGCTGGTGGAACGGAAGAGTCCCAAATATACATTTGACTGCAAAAATATACATCATCAATATTGACGTTGACAGCTTTCAATATTACCCAGAGTGCTGCTGACAAGGCTTTCCAGGATGAGACCGGAAATAAGGAAGTAAACACTGAAAAATAGAGCTAAAGTTTTTGTCTTGAAAATGGGCAACACTTTATTTGAATAGTCCATCTGTAGATGCTCTATAGACTATCTACAAGCTATCAGTAACATTTCAACTAACTATCTATTAAACCCTTATCCTAACCCTAAACTTAACTCTAACCATTTCCCTATTCTTAACCATTTCCCTAACCTTCATTCTAAACCTAACCCTAACCATAAACTTAGCAAGCAGTTGCTTATCAACATATAGTTTATTGATAGAATGACCATCTGAAGAGCATCTACAGATGGACTATCCGGACCATCCAAATAAAGTGTGACCTGAAAAGGTTTTGAAAGATGCTCTCAGAGCTGTGTCTGTAGGTGAGAGGACACACAGAGTGGCACAGAATCCGTGACTTGTCTTGTATAAAGGTTGAGTGGCAGCTTTGTGACAGGGGTGTTTGACCTGTGTGTGTTGTAAGGGCTTTTGATAGTTCCTGTGGCTCCCCCACAACACTCTAAACATCTCTCTCTCCACACTGTGATACTGTCAGCCTTGTGAGGCTTTTTATGACTTAACCCCTGCATTCCCCTCCTCTATTTTCCTCTTTTTCCCTCTCTTGCCCATCACATGCTCTTTCACCTCCCCTCTCACTCCCTCCCTGTCTCATTTATCTCCTTCTCTCACTCCCTCCCTGTTTCCCCTTTTCTCCCTCACTCCCTCCCTGTCTCATTTATCTCCTTCTCTCACTCCCTCCCTGTTTCCCCTTTTCTCCCTCTCTCCCTCCCTGTCTCCCCTTTTCTCCCTCTCGCCCCTTTTCTCTCTGTCTCCCCTTTTCTCCCTCTCTCCCTCCCTGTCTCCCCTTTTCTCCCTCTCTCCCCTTTTCTCCCTGTCTCCCCTTTTCTCCCTCTCTCCCTCCCTGTCTCCCCTTTTCTCCCTGTCTCCCCTTTTCTCCCTCTCTCCCTCCCTGTCTCCCCTTTTCTCCCTCTCTCCCCTTTTCTCCCTCTCTCCCCTTTTCTCCCTCTCTCCCTCCCTGTCTCCCCTTTTCTCCCTCTCTCCCTCCCTGTCTCCCCTTTTCTCCCTGTCTCCCCTTTTCTCCCTCTCTCCCTCCCTGTCTCCCCTTTTCTCCCTCTTTCCCTTTTTCTCCCTGTCTCCCCTTTTCTCCCTCTCTCCCTCCCTGTCTCCCCTTTTCTCCCTCTCTCCCCTTTTCTCCCTCTCTCCCCTTTTCTCCCTCTCTCCCTCCCTGTCTCCCCTTTTCTCCCTCTCTCCCCTTTTCTCCCTCTCTCCCCTTTTCTCCCTCTCTCCCTCCCTGTCTCCCCTTTTCTCCCTCTCTCCCCTTTTCTCCCTCTCTCCCCTTTTCTCCCTCTCTCCCTCCGTGTCTCCCCTTTTCTCCCTGTCTCCCCTTTTCTCCCTGTCTCCCCTTTTCTCCCCTTTTCTCCCTCTCTCCCCTTTTCTCCCTCTCTCCCCTTTTCTCCCTCTCTCCCTCCCTGTCTCCCCTTTTCTCCCTCTCTCCCTCCCTGTCTCCCCTTTTCTACCTCTCTCCCTCCCTGTCTCCCCTTTTCTCCCTCTCTCCCCTTTTCTCCCTCTCTCCCTCCCTGTCTCCCCTTTTCTCCCTCTCTCCCCTTTTCTCCCTGTCTCCCCTTTTCTCCCTCTCTCCCTTCCTGTCTCCCCTTTTCTCCCTCTCTCCCCTTTTCTCCCTGTCTCCCCTTTTCTCCCTCTCTCCCTCCCTGTCTCCCCTTTTCTCCCTCCCTCCCCCTTTCTCCCTGTCTCCCCTTTTCTCCCTCTCTCCCCTTTTCTCCCTCTCTCCCTCCCTGTATCCCCTTTTCTCCCTCTCTCCCTCCCTCTCTCCCCTTTTCTCCCTGTCTCCCCTTTTCTCCCTCTCTCCCTCCCTGTCTCCCCTTTTCTCCCTCTCTCCCTCCCTGTCTCCCCTTTTCTCCCTCTCTCCCTCCCTGTCTCCCATTTTCTCCCTCTCTCCCTTCCTGTCTCCCCTTTTCTCCCTCTCTCCCCTTTTCTCCGTCTCCCCTTTTCTCCCTCTCTCCCTCCCTGTCTCCCCTTTTCTCCCTCTCTCCCTCCCTGTCTCCCCTTTTCTCCCTCTCTCCCCTTTTCTCCCTGTCTCCCCTTTTCTCCCTCTCTCCCTCCCTGTCTCCCCTTTTCTCCCTCTCTCCCCTTTTCTCCCCCTCTCCCCTTTTCTCCCTCTCTCCCTCCCTGTCTCCCCTTTTCTCCCTCTCTCCCCTTTTCTCCCTCTCTCCCTCCCTGTGTCCCCTTTTCTCCCTCTCTCCCTCCATGTGTCCCCTTTTCTCCCTCTCTCTCTCCCTGTGTCCCCTTTTCTCCCTCTCTCTCTCCCTGTCTCCCCTTTTCTCCCTCTCTCCCCTTTTCTCCCTCTCTCCCTCCCTGTGTCCCCTTTTCTCCCTCTCTCCCTCCCTGTCTCCCCTTTTCTCCCTCTCTCCCCTTTTCTCCCCCTCTCCCCTTTTCTCCCTCTCTCCCTCCCTGTCTCCCCTTTTCTCCCTCTCTCCCCTTTTCTCCCTCTCTCCCTCCCTGTGTCCCCTTTTCTCCCTCTCTCCCTCCCTGTGTCCCCTTTTCTCCCTCTCTCCCTCCCTGTGTCCCCTTTTCTCCCTCTCTCCCTCCCTGTGTCCCCTTTTCTCCCTCTCTCTCTCCCTTCCTGTCTCCCCTTTTCTCCCTCTCTCCCCTTTTCTCCCTCTCTCCCCTTTTCTCCCTCTCTCCCTCCCTGTCTCCCCTTTTCTCCCTCCCTCCCCCTTTCTCCCTGTCTCCCCTTTTCTCCCTCTCTCCCCTTTTCTCCCTCTCTCCCTCCCTGTATCCCCTTTTCTCCCTCTCTCCCTCCCTCTCTCCCCTTTTCTCCCTGTCTCCCCTTTTCTCCCTCTCTCCCTCCCTGTCTCCCCTTTTCTCCCTCTCTCCCTCCCTGTCTCCCCTTTTCTCCCTCTCTCCCTCCCTGTCTCCCATTTTCTCCCTCTCTCCCTTCCTGTCTCCCCTTTTCTCCCTCTCTCCCCTTTTCTCCGTCTCCCCTTTTCTCCCTCTCTCCCTCCCTGTCTCCCCTTTTATCCCTCTCTCCCTCCCTGTCTCCCCTTTTCTCCCTCTCTCCCCTTTTCTCCCTGTCTCCCCTTTTCTCCCTCTCTCCCTCCCTGTCTCCCCTTTTCTCCCTCTCTCCCCTTTTCTCCCCCTCTCCCCTTTTCTCCCTCTCTCCCTCCCTGTCTCCCCTTTTCTCCCTCTCTCCCCTTTTCTCCCTCTCTCCCTCCCTGTGTCCCCTTTTCTCCCTCTCTCCCTCCCTGTGTCCCCTTTTCTCCCCCTCTCCCCTTTTCTCCCTCTCTCCCTCCCTGTCTCCCCTTTTCTCCCTCTCTCCCCTTTTCTCCCTCTCTCCCTCCCTGTGTCCCCTTTTCTCCCTCTCTCCCTCCCTGTGTCCCCTTTTCTCCCTCTCTCCCCTTTTCTCCATCTCTCCCTCCCTGTGTCCCCTTTTCTCCCTCTCTCCCCTTTTCTCCCTGTCTCCCTCCCTGTGTCCCCTTTTCTCCCTCTCTCCCCTTTTCTCCCTCTCTCCCTCCCTGTGTCCCCTTTTCTCCCTCTCTCTCTCCCTGTGTCCCCTTTTCTCCCTCTCTCTCTCCCTGTGTCCCCTTTTCTCCCTCTCTCTCTCCCTGTGTCCCCTTTTCTCCCTCTCTCTCTCCCTGTGTCCCCTTTTCTCCCCCTCTCCCCTTTTCTCCCTGTCTCCCTCCCTGTGTCCCCTTTTCTCCCTCTCTCCCCTTTTCTCCCTCTCTCCCTCCCTGTGTCCCCTTTTCTCCCTCTCTCTCTCCCTGTGTCCCCTTTTCGCCCTCTCTCCCTCCCTGTGTCCCCTTTTCTCCCTCTCTCTCTCCCTGTGTCCCCTTTTCTCCCTCTCTCTCTCCCTCACTCCCTCTGTCTTTCCTCTCCCTCATTTTTTCTCTTTCTTGCACACACTCTCCCCTTTTCTTCCCTTCTCTCTTTTTCTATCTGTCTCTCTCTCCCATTCTCCTTCTCTCTCTCTCTCCCTCTATCAAGGCTCTGCTCATAGACTCATATGGAACAGTGCCTGAGGGAGAGCAAATGAGAGATTCAGCCTGATGATGCCACTTAGCTATTAACTATCTGCAGCAAACATGTATCCCCCATCCTGAACAGAACCCTCCCCTGCCTCCCTCTACCATTCATGTCCAGCCCCCTCCTGCTCTCTTTCTCTCTGTTTCCCATCCTCCCTCCCTCCCATCTCTCCCCCTCTTTCTGTGTCTGTGTCTCTCACGCTCTCCCTCACACACACACTCTCGGCTTGCAGAGAATGAGAGGATAAACGTACAGACAGGAAGGACTGACCCAAGAGCGTTAGAGAGAGAGAGAGCCAGAGAGAGAGAGAGAGAGAACAAGAGAGCAAGAGAGAGAGGGACTATCCAGCACTCAGTCATTACGCTTCCAGGGATAGCAGAGAGAGAGACTACAGAGCCATACTACTACAATATCTGTGTCCTATAATTTTGGAACTTTTTCACTTTAATTTGTTAACTTTTTTTCACAACCTTATGTTTTTGATCTAACAATATATTGTTCATTTTCATTCTGAAGCAGAGGACTTGGCTGTTACTTCTTCTTGTGTTCTCTGGGATATTTTTAATGGTACTCTGCCCTCTGGTCTCCAGTGATCAGCACACTGTGGACCAGGGACCTCTCTGCCCCTGACAAGGCATCGTGGAGAGGCTGCTTGGCTGCTTGTCGTCAGGGCCGGGTTGCTGCTGCTTCTTCTTTGCAGGGAATGCAAAGGGACGCTCCTGAAAGGCCTACGGAGGGGACTCAAGGTGAAGGAAGGGAAGGGAAGGAAGGAGCTGTGGCCCCACAGAACTGAGAGAACTGCCCCCCCTCCCCAACCATCCCACTGCAGCATGGATCTCCCCCCATTCAGAGGTAGGTACAAACAGCCCCCCCCCCCGTACCAACCCATCTCTATTTTATGAGGAAAAACACTAAAAGCGGATATCCAAAGAGCTTTACACTTTTACTAGACTCTCACATGTATTCTTTATATTCAACTTAACCGTGTGTAGAAGTGGTCTGCTTTCTGTAGGTCCTTCTCTGGCCTTACTGTTTAAAGCTTTATGCCACTGGGATAGTGGTGTGTCTACCTGGGAGAGTGGTGTGGTGTGTCTACCTGGGAGAGTGGTGTGGTGTGTCTACCTGGGAGAGTGGTGTGGTGTGTCTACCTGGGAGAGTGGTGTGGTGTGTCTACCTGGGAGAGTGCTGTGGTGTGTCTACCTGGGAGAGTGGTGTGGTGTGTCTACCTGGGAGAGTGGTGTGGTGTGTCTACCTGGGAGAGTGGTGTGGTGTGTCTACCTGGGAGAGTGGTGTGGTGTGTCTACCTGGGAGAGTGCTGTGTGGGGAGAGTGGTGTGGTGTGTCTACCTGGGAGAGTGATGTGGTGTGTCTACCTGGGAGAGTGGTGTGGTCTACCTGGGAGAGTGATGTCTACCTGGGAGAGTGCTGGGAGAGTGCTGTGTGTCTACCTGGGAGAGTGCTGTGGTGTGTCTACCTGGGAGAGTGGTGTGGTGTGGTGTGTCTACCTGGGAGAGTGGTGTGGTGTGTCTACCTGGGAGAGTGGTGTGGTGTGTCTACCTGGGAGAGTGCTGTGGTGTGTCTACCTGGGAGAGTGGTGTGGTGTGTCTACATGGGAGAGTGGTGTGGTGTGTCTACCTGGGAGAGTGGTGTGGTGTGTCTACCTGGGAGAGTGGTGTGGTGTGTCTACCTGGGAGAGTGGTGTGGTGTGTCTACCTGGGAGAGTGCTGTGGTGTGTCTACCTGGGAGAGTGGTGTGGTGTGTCAACCTGGGAGAGTGTGGTGTGTCTACCTGGGAGAGTGGTGTGGTATGGTGTGTAACTGGTTTGATGTGGTTTGGTGTGTTATGGTGTGTAACTGGTTTGATGTGGTGTGGTGTGGTATGGTGTGTAGCTGGTTTGATGTGATGTGGTATGGTGTGTAACTGGTTTGATGTGGTTTGGTGAGTAACTGGTTTGGTGTGGTGTGTGTACTGTAACTGGGATAGTTTGGTGTGGTGAGTCTAACTGGGGGAGAGGTGTGGTATTGTTTGGTATGGTGTATAACCGGTTTGCATAACTGGAAGAGTGGTGTGATGTTGTGTGGTATGTTGTGATGTGTGTATTGTAACTGGGATAGTTTTGTGTGGTAAGAGTAACTGATTTGGTATGGTGTGGTGTGAGTAAATGGTTTGGTGAGGTGTGAGTAAATGGTTTGGTGTGGTGTGAGTAAATGGTTTGGTGCGGTGTGAGTAAATGGTTTGGTGTGGTGTGAGTAAATGGTTTGGTGTGGTGTGAGTAAATGGTTTGGTGCGGTTTTGAGTAAATGATTTGGTGTGGTGTGAGTAAATGGTTTGGTGTGGTGTGAGTAAATGGTTTGGTGAGGTTTTGAGTAAATGGATTGGTGTGGTTTTGAGTAAATGGTTTGGTGCGGTGTGAGTAAATGGTTTGGTGCGGTGTGAGTAAATGGTTTGGTGCAGTGTGAGTGAATGGTTTGGTGCGGTTTTGAGTAAATGGTTTGGTGCGGTTTTGAGTAAATGGTTTGGTGTGGTGTGAGTAAATGGTTTGGTGTGGTGTGAGTAAATGGTTTGTTGCGGTGTGAGTAAATGGTTTGTTATGGTGTGAGTAAACGGTTTGGTGTGGTGTTAGTAGATGGTTTGGTGTGGTGTGAGTAAATGGTTTGGTGTGGTGTGAGTAAATGGTTTGGTGTGGTGTGAGTAAATGGTTTGGTGTGGCGTGAGTAAATGGTTTGGTGCGGTGCACTATGGTGTGTGTACTGTAACTGGGATAGTTTGGTGTGGTGTGTGTAAGTGGGATGGGGACATGTGGGGTTATCATTGATTGTTTTCAAGGTCGGATACTATATGTCAATACCCATATCCGCTGGGCACGACTGGAGGGGTGGATGGGTGAACGAGTGATGGAGGGATGGAGGGATAGAGGGATGGAGGGATGGAAGAGGGATGGAAGGATGGAAGGATGGAGGGATGGAGAGATGGAAGGATGGAGGGATGGAAGGATGGAGGGATGAAGGGATGGAAGGATGGAGGGAAGAAGGGATAGAGGGATGGAGGGATGGTGGGATGGAGAGATGGGGGGATAGAGGGATAGACGGATGGGATGAGTGTAGTGAAGAGAGTTTTTTTTCTAACACTAGGCAAGAGGAGCTAATGCACATCAACCACAAACGGTCGGATGGGAAACCTCACTGTCCTTTACTGTTTGAAAGAGTGCTCTCCTGGAATGTATTATTTATTTATTTATTTGTTAAATATATAAAATGTCTCTATGTTCCAAGGTTTGCTGTTGGAAAAGAGAGGTGGATGTAAGCTAAATACATGCATATTAGATTAGAGTCGTCATAATTTGAAGAATCTGTTACAAATTGAATGCGCTCGATTTTTGTGTGTGTACAGTTGATCAAGTTGATAAAAGCATATTTTTTTCCAGTGGTTTTGTATTAGAGAAGTTAACGAAGTTCCACAAGTGTGTGTAAGTGAGAGCGAGAGAGAGAGAGGAGGTTGCATGGCGTAACTGGTACAGCTGTTTGGGACCATTGGCCCATTGTGGAAAGGTGAAATAACTCACTGTGCCAGACAGGGTGCCGTGAGGGGTGACTTCTCTTTCTCACCCCTACTTACACAAGATGGTGGGTTACACACACACACATGCACGCATGTCAACACATGCACGCACACACTGTGATGCCTCAACTTTATCACTAACTACTTCCAGTCTCCTCCCTCTTTCCAATTGTTTTTCCTGTTCACTTTCTCCTGCTTTATCTTTATTCATGTCTCTCCCTCTCTCTCTTTATCTCTCTCTTTATCTCTCTCTTTATCTCTCTCTCTCTCTCTCTCTCTCTCTCTCTCTCTCTCTCTCTCTCTCTCTCTCTCTCTCTCTCTCTCTCTCTCTCTCTCTCTCTTTATCTCTCTCTCTCTCTCCCTCTTTATATCCCTCTCCCTCTCTCTCTTTATCTCTCTCTCTCTCTCCCTCTTTATCCCTCTCTCCCTCTCTCTCTTTATCTCTCTCTCTCTCTCTCTCTCTCTCTCTCTCTCTCTCTCTCTCTCTCTCTCTCTCTCTCTCTCTTTATCCCTCTCTCTCTCTCTTTATCTCTCTCTCTCTCCCTCTTTATCCCTCTCTCCCTCTCTCTCTTTATCTCTCTCTCTCTCCCTCTTTATCCCTCTCTCCCTCTCTCTCTTTATCTCTCTCTCTCTCTCCCTCTTTATCCCTCTCTCCCTCTCTCTCTTTATCTCTCTCTCTCTCCCTCTTTATCCCTCTCTCCCTCTCTCTCTTTATCTCTCTCTCTCTCTCTCCCTCTTTATCCCTCTCTCCCTCTCTCTCTTTATCTCTCTCTCTCTCCCTATTTATCCCTCTCTCCCTCTCTCTCTTTATCTCTCTCTCTCTCTCCCTCTTTATCCCTCTCTGCCTCTCTCTTTTTATCTCTCCCTCTCTCCCTCTCTCTCTTTATCTCTCTCTCCCTCTTTATCCCTCTCTCTCTCTCTCTCCCTCTCTCTCTCTCTCTCTCTCTCTCTCTCTCTCTCTCTCTCTCTCTCTCTCTCTCTCTCTCTCTCTCTCTCTCTCTCTCTCTCTCTCTCTCCTGCCTGGACTTGCTGGTCTGCAGTGTCTATTTCAGTCCTTCCTGGGGGTCGGATTCGACACATCCGGAATCTCATACAGTTTATTGTCATTCAATCCTGCTGCGCTCCCGGAGGGGCTAGAGGGTGGCCCATGGGTCCCATTGACAACTCACACACAAGGGAACCAGCCAGTCACACACACACACACTCAAACTCACACTCACACACACACACACACACACACACACACACACACACACACACACACACACACACACACACACACACACACACACACACACACACACACACACACACACACACACACACACACACACACACACACACACACACACACACACACACACACACACACACACACACACACACACACACACACACACACACACACACACACACACACACACAGAGAGAGGGAGAGGGAGAGGGAGAGGGAGAGAGCAGCCAGGGCCCCAATTCATATGTTAGGGTAGGTTGTTTTAGTGGGTGCCAGCCCCAAACTTAGGCCTCAACTGCCAATATGCAAATCTGGAAAGGAGGAAAGAGAGAGCAGGAGTAAGGGAAAGGGAGAAGGGGAGAGAGAGGGTGTGTGTGGGTGTGAGAGAGTGAGAGCGAGAGAGAGAGATGCTCCCTGCAGGAAACTGTGTCCTGGATGCTGAGAGGAGGAGTAGAGAAGAGAGGTTGAGAGGAGAGGGCTAGGGGAGGGCCAGGGGTAGAGGAGGAGGAAGGCTAGGGGAGGGCCAGGGGTAGAGGAGGAGGAAGGCTAGGGGAGGGCCAGGGGTATAGAAGGAGGAAGGCTAGGGGAGGGCCAGGGGTATAGAGGGAGGAAGGCTAGGGGAGGGCCAGGGGTATAGAGGGAAGAAGGCTAGGGGAGGGCCAGGGGTAGAGGAGGAGGGCTAGAGGAGGGCCAGGGGTATAGAAGGAGGAAGGCTAGGGGAGGGCCAGGGGTATAGAGGGAGGAGGGCTAGGGGAGGGCCAGAGGTATAGAGGGAGGAAGGCTAGGAGAGGGCCAGGGGTAGAGGAGGAGGAAGGCTAGGGGAGGGCCAGGGGTATAGAGGGAGGAGGGCTAGGGGAGGGCCAGGGGTAGAGGAGGAGGGCTAGTGGAGACAGGGGTAGAGGAGGAGGGCTAGGGTTAAAGAGTGAGGAGGGCTGGGGGAGGTCCAGGGTTATAGAAGGAGGAGGGCTAGGGGAGGGCCAGGGTTATAGAAGGAGGAAGGCTAGTGGAGACAGGGGTAGAGGAGGAGGGCTAGGGTTAAAGAGTGAGGAGGGCTAGTGGAGGGCCAGGGTTATAGAAGGAGGAGGGCTAGGGGAGGGCCAGGGTTATAGAAGGAGGAGGGCTAGGGGAGGGCCAGGGGTAGAGGAGGAGGGCTAGGGGAGGGCCAGGGGTAGAGGAGGAGGGCTAGTGGAGACAGGGGTAGAGGAGGAGGGCTAGTGGAGACAGGGGTAGAGGAGGAGGGCTAGGGTTAAAGAGTGAGGAGGGCTGGGGGAGGTCCAGGGTTATAGAAGGAGGAGGGCTAGTGGAGGGCCAGGGTTATAGAAGGAGGAGGGCTAGGGGAGGGCCAGGGTTATAGAAGGAGGAGGCTAGGGGAGGGCCAGGGTTATAGAAGGAGGAGGGCTAGGGGAGGGCCAGGGGTAGAGGAGGAGGGCTAGTGGAGACAGGGGTAGAGGAGGAGGGCTAGGGGAGGGCCAGGGGTAGAGGAGGAGGGCTAGTGGAGACCCAGGGGTAGGGGAGGAGGGCTAGGGGAGGGCCAGGGGTAGAGGAGGAGGGCTAATGGAGACAGCGGTAGAGGAGGAGGGCTAGTGGAGACCCAGGGGTAGAGGAGGAGGGCTAGTGGAGACAGGGGTAGAGGAGGAGGGCTAGTGGAGACCCAGGGGTAGAGGAGGAGGGCTAGTGGAGACAGGGGTAGAGGAGGAGGGCTAGGGGAGGGCCAGGGGTAGAGGAGGAGGGCTAGTGGAGACCCAGGGGTAGAGGAGAAGGGCTAGGGGAGGGGGTAGAGGAGGAGGAGGGCTAGGGGAGGGCCAGGGGTAGAGGAGGAGGAGGGCTAGGGGAGGGCCAGGATTAGAGGAGGGCCAGGGTTATAGAGGGAGGAAGGCTATACTCCTAATAAAAAAGGGTCTGTCTAAAACCTTAAAGGGTTATTTGGCTGTGACCATAGAAGAACCCTTTGAGGAACCCTTTTTGGCTGCAGGTAGCCTAACAGTTACAGTGGGGAAAAAAAGTATTTAGTCAACCACCAATTGTGCAAGTTCTCCCACTTAAAAAGATGAGAGATGCCTGTAATTTTCATCATAGGTACACTTCAACTATGGCAGACAAAAGGAGAAGGAAAAAAATCCAGAAAATCACATTGTAGAATTTTTTATGAATTTATTTGCAAATTATGGTGGAAAATAAGTATTTGGTCAATAACAAAAGTTTATCTCAATACTTTGTTATATACCCTTTGTTGGTAATGACAGAGGTTAAACGTTTTCTGTAAGTCTTCACCCCCACCTCAGAGCGGTTCCTTCTCAGATAGAACCCTTTTGGTTCCAGGTAGAACTCACTCTGTAGAAAAGGTTTTACATGGAACCCAAAAGAGTTTTACCTGGAACCAAAGAGGGTTCTCCAATGTTTGTGTGTCTGTGTGGGGGTAGTATTTGATATGCAGTAAATGAACATTAGGCCATGACTGTCCTAATTTTCCAACACATCTGTTTCCCGCTTCCTATTCATTTTTATTTCAACCCCCCTCCCCCTCCCCCACCCCTCCCCTCCCCTCCCCATCACCCTTTCTTTCTGTTTTGCACTCCAGTTGTGGGCTTGGATTTCATCCGCCTCCCTCTCTAACTCTGAGCTAAGAGGAGCAAGGTCCTATGTAGTGATTGTGTAGTGATTGTTATGAATAATATTCACTGTGTAGCTCTCTCCTGCTGCAGATAGGATTACTGTGCCAGAGAGGGCAGCGTGCAGGGGAGCAGGAGAGAGAGACCCAGGCCAGAGCTGCAGGGCTCACTCACTGCTGATACCCCCCCAGCGCACTGCCCTGTCTTCAAGTTACCTCTGACGGCAGGCTAGCCCAGTAAACACCAGCCCTGAGCTCTCTCGCCTCCCCTCTATTTCCTCCCCTCTCTCCACTTCTCTCTTTCTCACTTGTTTTCTTTCTCACTATTTCTCTCTTCCATTTGTCCTCTCCCCCTCTCTTACCTTCATCCTCTTTCTCCCTCACTCTGTTGCCTTGCTCTGTCCTTCACTCTATCCTCTCTCTAATCTTCTAACTCTTTCAATCTCCTTGTCTTTTTTACTGTCCTTTGGCTCTCTCTCTCTCTCTCTCTCTCTCTCTCTCTCTCTCTCTCTCTCTCTCTCTCTCTCTCTCTCTCTCTCTCTCATTCTCTCTTCCCTCTCTCTCTCTATCGGTGTATTCCACGGCCCATGTATCAATGTGCCTCCTACCCAGAACTGAAAAGCGCTCAGGTCTTGATTTCCTTCTCCTATTTTTTTTCTTTATCTGAGGCCCTAAAAGGTGTGTGAATGACAGTGAGGAGGAGGTGAAGGGATGAACAGATGAGTGGAAAAGCTGTTGATATGAGGGAATGATGCTGGAGTGAGCAATGGGTCCCGGTGGGTTTGCATCAAACACAGAGGATAAAAGCAGAAGCAGACACATAAAACAGACTTCCCAGAGCCAGGCAGATACAGCAGGGAGGAATAACTCAGAACAGCCGAGGAGAGAAGAGGAGAGGAGAGGAGACATGTCTCGGCTGGACATTGTATTGAAGAAACAGATCTGGTCTACCTGAAGGACCAGCAAACATGTATCTTTCCTCATGCTACTGTATCCATGCTTTCTCACCATGTGCTGACAACATGTGCCATATCCCCCAGCCCTGTACCCCCAGTCTTGTACCCCAGCCCTGTACCCCCAGTCTTTTACCCCAGCCCCAGCCCTGTACCCCCAGTCTTTTACCCCAGCCCCAGCCCTGTACCCCCAGTCTTGTACCCCAGCCCTGTACCCCCAGTCTTGTACCCCAGCCCTGTACCCCCAGTCTTGTACCTCAGCCCTGTACCCCCAGTCTTGTACCCCAGCCAGGTACCCCCAGTCTTGTACCTCAGCCCTGTACCCCCAGTCTTGTACCCCAGTCCTGTACCCCCAGTCTTGTACCTCAGCCCTGTACCCCCAGTCTTGTACCCCAGCCCTGTACCCCCAGTCTTGTACCTCAGCCCTGTACCCCCAGTCTTGTACCCCAGCCAGGTACCCCGAGTCTTGTACCTCAGCCCTGTACCCCCAGTCTTGTACCCCAGCCCTGTACCCCCAGTCTTGTACCTCAGCCCTGTACCCCCAGTCTTGTACCCCAGCCCTGTACCCCCAGTCTTGTACCTCAGCACTGTACCCCCAGTCTTGTACCCCAGCCCTGTACCCCTAGTCTTGTACCTCAGCCCTGTACCCCCAGTCTTGTACCACAACCCTGTACCCCCAGTCTTGTACCCCAGCACTGTACCCCCAAGTCTTGTACCCCAGCCAAGCCCTGTATCCCCAGTCTTGTACCCCAAGGCTTGTACCCCAGCCAAGCCCTGTATCCCCAGGTTTGTACCTCAACCCTGTACCCCCAGCCCTGTACCCCCAGCCCTGTACCCCCAAGTCTTGTACACCAGCCCCAGCCCTGTACCCCCAGCCCTGTACCCCCAAGTCTTGTACCCCAGCCAAGCCCTGTACCCCCAGTCTTGTACCTCAGCCCTGTACCCCCAGTCTTGTACCCCAGCCAGGTACCCCGAGTCTTGTACCTCAGCCCTGTACCCCCAGTCTTGTACCCCAGCCCTGTACCCCCAGTCTTGTACCCCAGCCCTGTACCCCCAGTCTTGTACCTCAGCACTGTACCCCCAGTCTTGTACCCCAGCCCTGTACCCCTAGTCTTGTACCTCAGCCCTGTACCCCCAGTCTTGTACCCCAGCCCTGTACCCCCAGTCTTGTACCCCAGCACTGTACCCCCAAGTCTTGTACCCCAGCCAAGCCCTGTATCCCCAGTCTTGTACCCCAAGGCTTGTACCCCAGCCAAGCCCTGTATCCCCAGGTTTGTACCTTAACCCTGTACCCCCAGCCCTGTACCCCCAGCCCTGTACCCCCAAGTCTTGTACACCAGCCCCAGCCCTGTACCCCCAGCCCTGTACCCCCAAGTATTGTACCCCAGCCAAGCCCTGTATCCCCAGTCTTGTACCTCCAGGCTTGTACCCCAGCCAGCCCTGTACCCCCAGTCTTGTACCTCAGCCCTGTACCCCCAGTCTTGTACCCCAGCACTGTACCCCCAGTCTTGTACCCCAGCCCTGTACCCCCAGTCTTGTACCTCAGCCATGTACCCCCAGTCTTGTACCCCAGCCCTGTACCCCCAGTCTTGTACCCCAGCCCTGTACCCCCAAGTCTTGTACCCCAGCCAAGCCCTGTATCCCCAGTCTTGTACCCCCAGGCTTGTACCTTAGCCCTGTACCCCCAGTCTTGTACCTCAGCCATGTACCCCCAGTCTTGTACCCCAGCCCTGTACCCCCAGTCTTGTACCCCAGCCCTGTACCCCCAGTCTCGTACCTCAGCTCTGTACCCCCAGTCTTGTACCCCAACCCTGCCCCAGCACTGTACCCTGGAGATAATGGGGGATAGGAGTAGGGCAGGAGCAGCTGGTGGCTAGGTGTAGGGTGGGGTGGAAACCTGTGGGTAGGTGGAGGGGGAGAGGGGAGGATTATGGGTAGTGGGAGTTGACTTCCCAAACATGGTTACCAAGGCAATAGCTCCCTCAAGGACAGACAGGGCTTCCGACCCCTTGAGTGGGGGAAAGAACAGCCAGTAATTCTAATGCTGCTGTAAATGTAACATGTAAACGTTGACTAAGTAGGAATGAGTCAACAGTATCCACTCTGCACAGCTGTCATTCTTAGAAAGCATATCTGAGGACTATTTGCTTTCTAGATCTAGATAAGTTATTTTGTTGATTAATGTTGATTATAGTGCAATGAAGAAATCAATGTATGTTTATTCATACAGTACACCACAGAAATCAACAGACAGACAGCTCCTTAAGAGAAATCAGAGCAGATGAAGTTCTGTATCCAAGAGGAAATCAAGCAGAATATCTGTTAGTTCATCAGGGCTCGTCAGTCTAGAGTTACAACAGGGATGCCCACCCTCTTCCGGGGCTACCCATCTGCAGGGTTTGGTTCCAGCCCTACTATAATACATCTGATGGTAGCCCGTTAGCTCCTCAGGACCCTAAATAGCCCTAAAGTCAGGTGAACTAGAGCAGGGTTGGAGCAAAAGCCTGCACTCTATCCTCTGACCTGGTGTACGGGATCTGTGATGAGAACAAGAACAGTTTACATGGTTTTGCAGAGATGGACGACAGTCCATCTCTGGCTCAGTGGTGAAGGGCTTGGCCACACATTTATACCCTAAGCCCTACCCTGGCCGACTCTACAGGATGAGCTTATGGAAAAAGCAGAGCAGCAGGCTTTTCTTAACAATTAAATGGTCTGATGGGTGTGTAGTGGATGGTCTGATGGGTGTGTAGTGGATGGTCTGATGGGTGTGTAGTGGATGGTCTGATGGGTGTGTAGTGGATGGTCTGATGGGTGTGTAGTGGATGGTCTGATGGGTGTGTAGTGGATGGTCTGATGGGTGTGTAGTGGATGGTCTGATGGGTGTGTAGTGGATGGTCTGATGGGTGTGTAGTGGATGGTCTGATGGGTGTGTAGTGGATGGTCTGATGGGTGTGTAGTGGATGGTCTGATGGGTGTGTAGTGGATTGTCTGATGGGTGTGTAGTGGATGGTCTGATAGCTGTGTAGTGGATGGTCTGATGGGTGTGTAGTGGATGGTCTGATGGGTGTGTAGTGGATGGTCTGATGGGTGTGTAGTGGATGGTCTGATGGGTGTGTAGTGGATTGGCTGATGGGTGTGTAGTGGATGGTCTGATGGGTGTGTAGTGGATGGTCTGATGGGTGTGTAGTGGATTGGCTGATGGGTGTGTAGTGGATGGTCTGATGGGTGTGTAGTGGATTGGCTGATGGGTGTGTAGTGGATGGTCTGATGGGTGTGTAGTGGATGGTCTGATGGGTGTGTAGTGGATTGGCTGATGGGTGTGTAGTGGATGGTCTGATGGGTGTGTAGTGGATGGTCTGATGGGTGTGTAGTGGATGGTCTGATGGGTGTGTAGTGGATTGGCTGATGGGTGTGTAGTGGATGGTCTGATAGCTGTGTAGTGGATGGTCTGATAGCTGTGTAGTGGATGGTCTGATGGGTGTGTAGTGGATGGTCTGATGGGTGTGTAGTGGATGGTCTGATGGGTGTGTAGTGGATGGTCTGATGGGTGTGTAGTGGATGGTCTGATGGGTGTGTAGTGGATGGTCTGATGGGTGTGTAGTGGATGGTCTGATGGGTGTGTAGTGGATTGTCTGATGGGTGTGTAGTGGATGGTCTGATAGCTGTGTAGTGGATGGTCTGATGGGTGTGTAGTGGATGGTCTGATGGGTGTGGATAGTGGATGGTCTGATGGGTGTGTAGTGGATGGTCTGATGGGTGTGTAGTGGATTGGGGTGTGTAGTGGATGGTCTGATGGGTGTGTAGTGGATGGTCTGATGGGTGTGTAGTGGATGGTCTGATGGGTGTGTAGTGGATTGGCTGATGGGTGTGTAGTGGATGGTCTGATGGGTGTGTGGTCTGAGTGGATTGGTCTGATGGGTGTGGATGGTCTGAGTGGATGGTCTGATGGGTGTGTAGTGGATGGTCTGATGGGTGTGTAGTGGATGGTCTGATGGGTGTGTAGTGGATGGTCTGATGGGTGTGTAGTGGATGGTCTGATGGGTGTGTAGTGGATGGTCTGATGGGTGTGTAGTGGATGGTCTGATGGGTGTGGATAGTGGATGGATGGTCTGATGGGTGTGTAGTGGATGGTCTGATGGGTGTGTAGTGGATGGTCTGATGGGTGTGATAGTGGATGGTCTGATGGGTGTGTAGTGGATGGTCTGATGGGTGTGTAGTGGATTGGTCTGATGGGTGTGTAGTGGATGGTCTGATGGGTGTGTAGTGGATTGGATGGTCTGATGGGTGTGTAGTGGATGGTCTGATGGGTGTGTAGTGGATGGTCTGATGGGTGTGTAGTGGATGGTCTGATAGCTGTGTAGTGGATGGTCTGATGGGTGTGTAGTGGATGGTCTGATGGGTGTGTAGTGGATGGTCTGATAGCTGTGTAGTGGATGGTCTGATGGGTGTGTAGTGGATGGTCTGATGGGTGTGTAGTGGATGGTCTGATGGGTGTGTAGTGGATGGTCTGATGGGTGTGTAGTGGATGGTCTAATAGCTGTGTAGTGGATGGTCTGATGGGTGTGTAGTGGATGGTCTGATGGGTGTGTAGTGGATGGTTTGATGGGTGTGTAGTGGATGGTCTGATGGGTGTGTAGTGGATGGTCTGATGGGTGTGTAGTGGATGGTCTGATGGGTGTGTAGTGGATGGTCTGATGGGTGTGTAGTGGATGGTCTGATGGGTGTGTAGTAGATGGTCTGATGGGTGTGTAGTGGAATGGTCTGATGGGTGTGTAGTGGATGGTCTGATAGCTGTGTAGTGGATGGTCTGATGGGTGTGTAGTGGATGGTCTGATAGCTGTGTAGTGGATGGTCTGATATCTGTGTTGTGGATGGTCTGATATCTGTGTAGTGGATGGTCTGATATCTGTGTAGTGGATGGTCTGATATCTGTGTAGTGGATGGTCTGATATCTGTGTAGTGGATGGTCTGATATCTGTGTAGTGGATGGGTGCCACTCTATTTTATGTGATTACTCTCCAGGAACTGACTTTCCTTCTCGGTCTAATTAAAAAATATATTTCTGACCTGGGATGCCTTATCTTCACTTTATGGCTGCTGACTGGGGCGGCAATGTGTGTGTGTTTGTGGGAGTGTGTAGATGTATGTGTGCGTGTGTGTAGCTCTGCACTTTTGTGTGCATCTGTCTCAGTCTCTGTAAATGTGTGTCTTTCTCAGTGTGTCAAAAGGTGTGTATGTGTGATCTGTGTGTTTTTATAGTGTGTCTGTGTGAGGTTGGATGGTATCAGAGCATCCGCCTGCCTGCAGCTCCCCGGAAGGCTGCCTGCCGGGGGCAGACACTCTGCAAGCTCTAATTGCTGTTCCTGACTATGGATTTCCGTTCTTGGCTACGTCTGCTGTCCCTCTGTCCATCCCTCCATCCGTCCCTCCATTCGTCTGCCTGATGCTCCAATCTTTCTCCTCCATCTAATCTTCTCATTTGGCTGTCTGTTTAAAATGCTTCTCCATTTGGCCTGATTACCCCCCCTCTTTATCTCTAACTCTCTCTCTCTCTCTCTCTCTCTCTCTCTCTCTCTCTCTCTCTCTCTCTCTCTCTCTCTCTCTCTCTCTCTCTCTCTCTCTCTCTCTCTCCTCCTCTAATCTCTCTCTTTCTCCCTCCCCCTCTCTCTCTCTCTCTCTCTCTCTCTCTCTCTCTCTCTCTCTCTCTCTCTCTCTCTCTCTCTCTCTCCCCTCTCATTCTCTCTATCTCTATCTCTATCTCCCTCCCCCAACTCTCTCTCTCTATCTCTATCTCTATCTCCCTCTCTCTCTCTCTCTCTCTCTCTCTCTCTCTCTCTCTCTCTCTCTCTCTCTCTCTCTCTCTCTCTCTCTCTCTCTCTCCCTCACCCACTCATTCTCTCTATCTCTATCTCTATCTCTGTCTCTGTCTCTGTCTCTGTCTCTGTCTCTGTCTCTGTCTCTGTCTCTGTCTCTGTTGAACACATACCAGAAGATCCTGCTGAATCTGTTGTCCTTAGATGTAGTAGTTATAACAGATATTTCAGGGGTTATTTTTGAAGGTGCAACATCTTCACTAAAACTCACATACTGTATTATTAGAATTGAATAGGGAAAAACGTTATCAACGCAGAAATGTTCCCTACTACAGTATGTCACTGTAATGAAACAAGCGGACATGTTTGTGTGTCAGTTCCAGGATACTCATGTTTTCCATCTACATTCCAACATCCACGTTGTTCCTGTTTGTGGAGGATAAGGCTGAAACAAAACAAAAGGACCATGACAACCTAGGACCTCATCGACACCCCTAGCAACTAGCACACTGCAATGTTTTCCCACAATCCATTGCTGTTTGTCTGTGTGTCAACCTCTTCGGCCGGGCAGACGGGCGAATCTGATGCCAATCTTCTCCAGCAGCTGTGTGTGTGTGTGTGTGTGTGTGTGTGTGTGTGTGTGTGTGTGTGTGTGTGTGTGTGCGTGCGTGCGTGCGTGCGTGCGTGCGTGCGTGTGTGTGTGCGTACGCGCCAGAGAGCTGTGTAAGTGAACAGATGCTAAATTACAGGCCAGGCTAATGGCTTTGTCCATTTGGTCCTGGCTGGCTAATAATAGTTATACGCTCAGCACTGGAGAATCTCAATGGTCATGATGGTGTGGATAATCATTTGGATGTGGATACTGGGACTATTTATGTCCAGTTTATATAACTCCTTCACATTGCTCAGGGCAGGTTTACCTGGTTTACCTGACTGCAGTATAGGTACATTGTATTGTATGTCCACCACCAAACAAGGGAGGGGAAATATTGAGGTTGGCTGTTAGAAAGTAGCTCATGTTGATCTCCAGCTTCCCAGATGTGTTGTGGGTGGTAAAGAGAAGGTTATAAAGAGTAATGAGCTGGTTCATGTGTTGTCTTTAAGGGGTAAAGAAGTCTATGTTTTTTTCATTTGTTGTGAGATAAAATGTAAACATTTTCTAAAATGCCCCTCTTCTTCTATTCCAGGTCTTTCTGATGTGCCGTGAGAGGTGTAAGCCCCCCGCCCCAGTCTCGACCCCCTCCCTGGTGCTCCTTCTCCCAGGACCAGGATGGACCCTCTCCCGGGTCATGGCCCTCCACCAGTCAGGATGGACGTTGATGGGCTGGACCTCCAGCAGGTGCCTGTCCTCTCCCTGGACCAGATCCGCTCCATCCGCGCCAACAACGACTACGTGGAGCGCCCCGTGACCCTGGACCATGCCTCCCAGTCCGGCTTCTTCTACGCCCACGATGACCGCTACCCCATCACCCACGGATACCCTCCTCAAGGTTACTCTCATGGTTACCCTCAGGGATACCCTCTCCCCCGGAGCCAGAGCCAGCAGCAACACGCCCACCTTGCCCATCTGAGTCGCTCCAGTACTACCAGTTCAGCCATGTCCCGGATCAGCGCTGCCTCCGACCAGAGACTCCTGGTGGGCTTGACGCCCTCCCACTCTGGCCTGGCCTCGGTGGTGCGCTCCCAGCCTAAAGGAGAACTCAAGCCTGAGGCTTCTCTGGGTAAAGGCCTGGTGGAGGGAGAGGACCTGGGCTTGCACCTGTTTATCTGTGAGCTCTGTGGGAGGTGTAAGTGTCAGGAGTGCTGCGCTCCGCGAAGCCTGCCGTCCTGCTGGGCCTGTGGGCAGCGCTGCCTTTGCTCTGCTGAGAGTGCTGTGGAGTATGGCACCTGTCTGTGCTGCGTTAAGGGCCTGTTCTACCACTGCTCCACTCAGGATGACGAGGACAACTGTGCTGACCGGCCCTGCGCCTGCACATCCGCCCACGCCTGCAGCCGCTGGGGCACCATGGGCCTTCTGGCGCTGTGCCTGCCCTGTCTCTGCTGCTACCCACCTGCCAGGCTGTGCCTCGCCCTGTGCCAGCGGGCCCACGACCGAGCCACCCGCCCCGGCTGCCGCTGCAGCAACACCAACACTGTGTGCCGTAAGATCTCCACCTCCAACCCCAACCCTGGGCACACCCCCTTCTGCAGCAAGTCCCTGGAAAAACCTGTATGACAGGGCTGCAGCGGGAGTCAGCCATCGCCTAGACAACGCAGTCTCAGTGACAACATTACCATGACAACAAACACTGTTGCCATGACAACGCCATCACCCCCTCCTACCGTGACCTTTCACCTTACGTACCTTCCATACTTCTCCTCCTGCCTGAGGAGAAATGACCAAAAGCTTTACTGTACTTCACTGTAACTGTACATGTGGAGACTTGAGCCGAAACCTGAAAACCGCCTGGTGCTTTTTGCTGAACTGACTGCCAATCTTAACCTTACTGTGTTACTGTGTGGGCACACTGCCTCTACCTTCCTCTTACTTTGTGGGCCAGTATAGCGTACATACTGTGGCTCTGCTCGGTGGGATGGACTGGGGTTCCTCACTGTGCTGTGTGATGGACTGGGGTTCCTCACTGTGCTGTGTGATGGACTGGGGTTCCTCACTGTGCTGTGTGATGGACTGGGGTTCCTCACTGTGCTATGTGATGGACTGGGGTTCCTCACTGTGCTATGTGATGGACTGGGGTTCCTCACTGTGCTGTGTGATGACTGGGGTTCCTCACTGTGCTATGTGATGGACTGGGGTTCCTCACTGTGCTGTGTGATGGACTGGGGTTCCTCACTGTGCTGTGTGATGGACTGGGGTTCCTCACTGTGCTGTGTGATGGACTGGGGTTCCTCACTGTGCTGTGTGATGGACTGGGGTTCCTCACTGTGCTATGTGATGGACTGGGGTTCCTCACTTGCTATGTGATGGACTGGGGTTCACTGTGCTGTGTGACTGTGTGCTGTGATGGACTGGGGATCCTCACTGTGCTGTGTGATGGACTGGGGATCCTCACTGTGCTGTGTGTGATGGGGTTCCTCACTGGGGATCCTCACTGTGATGGACTGTGATGTGATGGACTGGGGATCCTCACTGTGCTATGTGATGGACTGGGGTCCTCACTGTGCTATGTGATGGACTGGGGATCCTCACTGTGTTGTGTGATGGACTGGGGATCCTCACTGTGCTATGTGATGGACTGGGGTTCCTCACTGTGCTGTGTGATGGACTGGGGTTCCTCACTGTGCTATGTGATGGACTGTGTGATGGACTGGGGATCCTCACTGTGCTATGTGATGGACTGGGGTTCCTCACTGTGCTGTGTGATGGACTGGGGATCCTCACTGTGCTGTGTGATGGACTGGGGATCCTCACTGTGTTGTGTGATGGACTGGGGATCCTCACTGTGCTATGTGATGGACTGGGGTTCCTCACTGTGCTTTGTGATGGACTGGGGATCCTCACTGTGCTGTGTGATGGACTGGGGATCCTCACTGTGCTGTGTGATGGACTGGGGTTCCTCACTGTGCTGTGTGATGGACTGGGGTTCCTCACTGTGCTGTGTGATGGACTGGGGATCCTCACTGTGCTGTGTGATGGACTGGGGATCCTCACTGTGCTGTGTGATGGACTGGGGTTCCTCACTGTGCTGTGTGATGGACTGGGGTCCTCACTGTGCTGTGTGATGGACTGGGGATCCTCACTGTGCTGTGTGATGGACTGGGGTTCCTCACTGTGCTGTGTGATGGACTGGGGTTCCTCACTGTGCTGTGTGATGGACTGGGGATCCTCACTGTGCTGTGTGATGGACTGGGGTTCCTCACTGTGCTGTGTGATGGACTGGGGTTCCTCACTGTGCTGTGTGATGGACTGGGGTTCCTCACTGTGCTATGTGATGGACTGGGGTTCCTCACTGTGCTGTGTGATGGACTGGGGTTCCTCACTGTGCTGTGTGATGGACTGGGGTTCCTCACTGTGCTGTGTGATGGACTGGGGTTCCTCACTGTGCTGTGTGATGGACTGGGGTTCCTCACTGTGCTGTGTGATGGACTGGGGTTCCTCACTGTGCTGTGTGATGGACTGGGGTTCCTCACTGTGCTGTGTGATGGACTGGGGTTCCTCACTGTGCTGTGTGATGGACTGGGGTTCCTCACTGTGCTGTGTGATGGACTGGGGTTCCTCACTGTGCTGTGTGATGGACTGGGGTTCCTCACTGTGCTGTGTGATGGACTGGGGTTCCTCACTGTGCTGTGTGATGGACTGGGGTTCCTCACTGTGCTGTGTGATGGACTGGGGTTCCTCACTGTGCTGTGTGATGGACTGGGGTTCCTCACTGTGCTGTGTGATGGACTGGGGTTCCTCACTGTGCTGTGTGATGGACTGGGGTTCCTCACTGTGCTGTGTGATGGACTGGGGTTCCTCACTGTGCTGTGTGATGGACTGGGGTTCCTCACTGTGCTGTGTGATGGACTGGGGTTCCTCACTGTGCTGTGTGATGGACTGGGGTTCCTCACTGTGCTGTGTGATGGACTGGGGTTCCTCACTGTGCTGTGTGATGGACTGGGGTTCCTCACTGTGCTGTGTGATGGACTGGGGTTCCTCACTGTGCTGTGTGATGGACTGGGGTTCCTCACTGTGCTGTGTGATGGACTGGGGTTTGCTCTGTTAGACTTGACCTATTTATTATTTATTGGACTTCCTCCTCAGTGAGGTAGAGAGAGAGACAGAGAGAGCGGACCATGTGTGACTCTGAGTACAGTGAGTAAGCTACTAGAACAAATCCCAACACAGCCATTAATAAAAGGAGTCTCTGGCAAATGTATATTCCAGGCATGAGATAGACAGAGACTGGGTGGTCTACAGGGAGTCTACAGGGTGTGCCTCCTTCCATCCCCTCCCTCCCTGTCGCTCTGAAGAGGCATCCTGGAGCCAACCAACTGAATGGACATACAAGATGTGTCATTGAGCAGCCATGGCTGACATTTTGTGTGAGGCTGATGTAAAGACCCTTTCCTAATGGTGGAACAAAACTCTGAAATTGAAAAATGTATTACTGTTTGACACACCAAAAACGGACCATAATGCACCAGGTGAATCTAAAGTGATTAAGCACATTTGATATTGAAGGAACTATGAGATATAGAGGTGGATCGTCTGTAGTGTTCCCCAGCTGTCTGTCATATGAACGGGGGGGGGGGCTCTGTTATGACCAGGTAGTGTGTGTCTGCATGTGTGTCTGTGTATACGTGTGTGTGTGCATGCATGCGCATGTTTGTGTATGTACACTAATGGTTACGTGTAAGTGTGTATGTGGGTCCGTGTATGTTGGTGTGTGTTCTTGCCTGTGTATGTACAGTATATATGTATGTGTGTGTGTGTGTGTGTGTGTGTGTGTGTGTGTGTGTGTGTGTGTGTGTGTGTGTGTGTGTGTGTGTGTGTGTGTGTGTGTGTGTGTGTGTGTGTGTGTGTGTGTGTGTGTGTGTGTGTGTGTGCACATGTCCCCTTCCTGTTTGCTATCAGCAGAAGTCTCCTATTTTATTTTTAGCACAGCTGCTTCAGAGGACCCAGAGTCTGGTCAGGTTTCTTCTCCACGGCAGGCTGACGCCAGCCTTCCCCGACCCCTCACCGCCTTCATCTCCCCCGCCTCACCCCTCCTTACCCGCTGCCTTTAGTCTACCCATCCCCCAGCCTCCCTCAGTAACCCTCCCCAAGCCTCCCCTGACCCATTCTTTCCTCCCCCTTCCTCTATTCCCCCGTCCATCTTGACTGCTGCTGTCCACGTGCAGAGGGACCAAAGAGACAGAGCTTCTCCACAGTCGAAAATACAGAGGGACTTCACAGGAGTGAGGACAGGAAGCCAGATAAGAAATATCACTTTCTTTACAGATCCTTCCTCCATCCTTACCACTTCGTCCACAACACGAGGCATTTCGCAACGACAGACAGTATATACTTTGACAGGGCTTTTCGCTTCTTGACAGATTCCTCTGGCCAGTTTGATAAACCCCAGGCAGGCCCACCCACCGACCCCTAGTCACATACCCACCCACCGACCCCTAGTCACATACCCACCCACCGACCCCTAGTCACATACCCACCCACCGACCCCTAGTCATATACCCACCCACCGACCCCTAGTCACATACCCACCCACCGACCCCTAGTCACATACCCACCCACCGACCCCTAGTCACATACCCACCCACCGACCCCTAGTCACATACCCACCCATCGACCCCTAGTCACATACCCACCCACCGACCCCTAGTCACATACCCACCCACCGACCCCTAGTCACATACCCACCCACTTAATGAACTAACAGGTTCCAGTCCTCCTCCTCTGAGTTGATCAGGAGGCAATTAGCTTCTAATGGGGAAAGAGGGAGGGATGGAGGGAGGTGTGTGTGGAAGGTGAAACGGAGGAAAAGAGAGAGTGCGAGAGATCTGTGGAAGTGGAGGAAGGAGAAAAGGAAGGGACAGAGGAGATTGGGGACAGGGGGCTGGAGGATAGGAAGACTGATGTTAACCTGTGGGAGTGAGGTCATAACAAAGCAACATGGGGAGGTGAATAACAGGTGGGGAGGGATGGAGGGATAAAGGGATAGGGAGGGACTGAGTCTGGGAGGTCTGGTTGTCTTATGCACTGATATCCAAAACCGGGATGTGAAAAGTAACACACCATGTCAAGCATGTCTGTCTGTGTGTGTGTGTGTGTGTGTGTGTGTGTGTGTGTGTGTGTGTGTGTGTGTGTGTGTGTGTGTGTGTGTGTGTGTGTGTGTGTGTGTGTGTGTGTGTGTGTGTGTGTGTGTGTGTGTGTGTGTGTGTGTGTGTGTGTGTGTGTGTGTGTGTGTGTGTGTGTGTGTGTGTGTGCTTTACTGTATGTAATGTGTGTCTGTGCGTTTATTCACCTACACACATACACACTCATCCGAGTTGTTAAAGTTGCTTTGCTATATTTTTGTATGTACATACTGACTGTTATC
Organism: Oncorhynchus gorbuscha; assembly: GCF_021184085.1. Taxonomy (NCBI): domain Eukaryota; kingdom Metazoa; phylum Chordata; class Actinopteri; order Salmoniformes; family Salmonidae; genus Oncorhynchus; species Oncorhynchus gorbuscha. Next base: position 66,853,391 of record NC_060188.1, read on the forward strand.
CTATATCCTATGTGTGTATGTTTATTCCTTGTTTTGTTCCCTTTTATTATGATCACTGTTTCTATTATTATTTTCTATTATATTGAACATTTACTTTGAGTCACAGACTTGGTCAATACTTCTAACCGTTTTAGAGGTTTTTCACTGTGGAGGAGAAGCTCACTGACCATCGGCCAAACCTGTCATTTGTACCTCCACTTCACTATCTCCTCTGTGATTCATTTCACACGCACACGTTCAGACACACACAAATACACACTCACGCACACACTTCACGGCCACTGTGCAAGGCCCAGGTTAATGGTCTCTCCTCCACAGTCCAGCCCGTGTAGAGCTCTCCCAGGTGGTCAGATGTTGAGTGGAAGGGCTCATTGTGTAGGTACTGTACTGTACAGTACATGCATTTCTAGAGAATAACAACTAACCCTCCAGGGTGCTGTATGCTGGCTACAGGTTAACCACTAAACTTCCCCATGTCGTATTAGTAAATATTGCTTTGGTACAATTGGCATCTTGTATGTTGTAAAATAATTTAAGGAGAATATATGGACACATAGAAATTTATCAAAATGAATATATTATATATATATTAAATATACATTTCACACATATTTCTTTTCCGTTGCTGATATTACAGATTCGTCACAGTATTTATTTAACGGTTGCGATGAGAGAAAAGTATTTATTTAACGGTGGATGTGGCGAGGATGATGATGACTGTTGTTGGCTTGGTTTGGTTTCTCTTGGAGGGGCGTGGCGGCTGCAGCCCTCATGGCTAAAGATAACCAATAAAAGGTGTTTCCAAACGGCCTGCATTTCGCTGCCTCTTCTTTGGTGTGTGTGTGCATGTGTGCATGTGTGCGTGTGTGCGTGTGTGCGTGTGTGCGTGTGTGTGTGTGTGTGTGTGTGTGTGTGTGTGTGTGTGTGTGTGTGTGTGTGTGTGTGTGTGTGTGTGTGTGTGCGTGTGTGTGTGCGTGCGTGTGTGTGTGTGTTAGGTGCACACACTGTGTTAACCCTTGTAGAATGTCAGGGTAGATGAACAGAGTAGTAATCATATCCATATCCTGTTAGTTCAAAATACTTGAGGCCTTTCCTCAACCGACCAATTTGCCATGCAGAAAAGGAGTGTGTGTGTGTTTTTGTGTGTTTGTGTGTGTGCATGTGCGTGTGTGTGTGTTTGTGTGTGTGCGTGTGTGCGTGTGTGTTATGCAGGTGAATGAGGACCCAAAAGCGACTTAACGAAAACAGAGTCTTTATTCCAGTCTTAGACAAAAGCGATAATCCTGGATATTATCTAGGTGAAAGCAAAAACAGGAAAACTGAAATCCACTCGTCAGTAGAGAGGAATGACTGGAGACGCGACCACAGACTGCAGGTCGCTTCGGGAAGGCACCGGCCGTAGCTGACATTGACACCTGCTCACACGCAGCATCTGAAGAAGGTAAAACATGACAGGGCGGAACAAGGACACAGAACAGCGAACATCATACAAGGATCCGACAAGGACAGAAGCGGAAAACAGAGGGAGAAATAGGGACTCTAATCAGAGGGCAAAATAGGGGACAGGTGTGAAAAGAGTAAATGAGGTAGTTAGGAGAATGAGGAACAGCTGGGAGCAGGAACGGAACGATAGAGAGAGAGAGCGAGAGAGGGAGGGGGAGAGAGAGGAATAGAAAGAGGGAAAGAACCTAATAAGACCAGCAGAGGGAAACAAATAGAAGGGGAAGCACAGAGACAAGACATGATAATCAATGACAAAACATGACAGTGTGTGTGTGTGTGTGTGTGTGTGTGTGTGTGTGTGTGTGTGTGTGTGTGTGTGTGTGTGTGTGCTGTATGGACCAAACTGTATGGTCAAGGGGAGCAGGTCTTTGTCTGTGGTTCTTCACTCCCTCACGTCACTCTGTTGGCCCCATAAATAAGTCATCAAGGCCAGCTCACACTAATGGCTTCTTATAGGAGTGAATACTTGTGTGTGTGTGTTACTATACATGCACCTGAGAAAAACACTTCCTTTCTGCTCATCATGACAAATAGAAATGCATTAAAGCAGACCTTAGTGTCTCCTACCTGCCTCCCTTCCCCTGGAGCCACTCACTCACTCACTCACTCACTCACTCACTCACTCACTCACTCACTCACTCACTCACTCACTCACTCACTCACTCACTCACTCACTCACTCACTCACTCACTCACTCACTCACTCACTCACTCACTCACTCACTCACTCACTCACTCACTCACTCACTCACTCACTCACTCACTCATGCATATCATGAAACCAACATGCATATCACACACAATAGACAATTCTCAAATATAAGATCGGCATCATGAAACGTGTACCTTCGTCTGATAACATCCTTCATTCTCTCCTATGGCTGTACTTCCACAACCTTATAGCCTACAACCTCAGACCAGCTTCCCCTGTGATCTGTCATCCTCTCCTCTTCTGCTCTGCCAGTAAGGAGACAAGCTCATGAGTGATGCTACTTCCATCCTTAACCTTTGACCTCTGTGTTAAAGGAGTAGGCGTTAGGGGTCAGGGGCGTTCTGCTCTCTGCCCGACCCCCTACCCCGGCTGCATTGTGCATCTTCTATGTGGCCCTTGTTGTTTCTATACAGGCACTGTCCTGGAAGCCCAGGGAGTCAGTCTCAAAGCCACAGAGGAACAAAAGCACCTGTCTGTCAAATCTCCATACAGCTGTCAGACACAAAGAATGCATTTCTGGAGCCCAAACAGAACATTCACTGCCTCTGTTTGCTTAGAAGACTCAACCAGTGTATGTGTGTGAGTGTGTGTGTGTGTGTGTGTGTGTGTGTGTGTGTGTGTGTGTGTGTGTGTGTGTGTGTGTGTGTGTGTGTGTGTGTGTGTGTGTGTGCGTGCGTGCGTGCGTGCGTGCGTGTGTGCGTGCGTGCGTGCAGTTAGCAGTTAGCAACTATCTAACAGGTTATTAGAGGAGAGCAGGCAGTTGACCATAGCTCAGCCTTATGTGTGTGTTGGAGAGAAACCCTGTCTGTCACTCCTGGACCTGGCATGTGGAGCTTCTAGGAGGGACATTCACACTATCTGTATCGGTTGTGACAACACTTATTTATGTATACAATATTGTTCATAATAAAATAAAAAATGTATACTATTCCTTTAATTGATGTCTGTTCATTCGGGCCTATTCACTTATTGTAAAGTATGTATTGAGTAAAAGTAGTCTATTATTGTTGTATCTTGTTGGTTTTCTGCATTTTTTACTCTCAGACCCGCTCAATTGCACCCAGGGTACAAATAATGTATAGGAAATTGAATTGAATGGAATAACCCTCTAGCTTCCATCCCTACCACCCCAGCCCTCCGATCCGCTGCACGGAACCCCCATGGCAGGCTCCTGAGCCAGGCATCGTGGGCATGTGTGTGTGTCAGCTTCAGGGCTGCAGCCTGGAGCTGTTGACAGGTGGAGGTGTCGTGGAGGGGCAGGCACCATAGACGACCCAGAGGGGGCAGAGAGGAGAGAGGGAGGAGGGGAGAAGAGTGGGAAGACACTTGGAAACAGTCGATTTTGGTAAGGCTACTCTCCTCCACTATAATAGTACTGCCAAGCGAGGAAACCATATCTTTCTCATTCACATCTTCAATCAGGATTGTTCTCATGGCCTTCTTCCCCTCAGTGTCCCTGAGAAGTGCTTCAGACATGGGAGTCATCCAGACACCAGAATCACTGGATCATTTTCTCAAATAGGCAATGAAATGGGGCTGAAGGATGGGCTGAAGGATGGGCTGAAGGATGGGCTGAAGGATGGGCCCCAGTGTAATGGTTGTACTTTTTATTAGGATCCCCATTAGCTAATGCCATAACGCTAGCTAATCTTACTGGGGTCCAACACCAATTAACAAGACATTATAAACAACCACAAATCAAGACTTCACAAACATTCAACAAGTAGATAATACAGACAATGAAAATACCTGACAGGAAACAGTTAACATTCAGTTGATGCTTTCTATTCCTTTCCAGTCATATGGTCTATCCTATTGTTTTCTTGAAGGTGGATTTACTTTTTGCCTGAGAAATATGGATTGGTAAATAGTTCCATTCAGCTATGGCTCTATATAAAACTGTAGATTTAAGGAGATTTGTCCTTAGCTTGGCTTGTCTTAGCTGCCCTGAATTTGCCTGTCTGTTTGGTGGTTATGCATGTTGCTAGTATGTACTGGCCTGAAAAATACTGTGTTTAAAAAAAAAACATGACTGGATAGTAATTGTTTTTCAATGTGAAGCCATGAGAGATTCTGATGCATTTGGATAATATTCATATGGATTTTGAGCTTTTAAAAAATGTATTTCTTTGCTGCAGATGACCATATAACTGGACAGTAGTCTAAGTGTGATAGTGGCTAACCAGACCCTTCAACACAGCACCCCCATTAGCCTGGATATCATGGGAATCAGACAGGACAAGCTTTGCAGACTCTTCTCTCTCTGTGTGTGTGTGTGTTTGGGGGGAGGAAGAGACTTCTCTGCTGTGCCTGGCAGTTGGAGTGGGTGGAATGTGTGTCAGGGAGGGAGGGGGAGGGATGGAGGGAAGAAAGGAGGGAGAAAGGGAGGGGTGATTAAACTGCAGAGAGGTCGCTGCACATCTGCGGATCCCTCCCCCTCTCTTGTGTGTGCGCGGAAGAGATGGGTGATTTTCTAAACTGTTCTCCCTCCCTCCAACTCTCCCTCCTCTGTTCTGTGCCAGTGCTGTGATTAGATCCACAGGAAATATTCTACAGCAGCTCAGATGTTTATCTTATTCATTTCATTCAGTACTTTCTGTAATCAGGAGACACAACCCCTGGAGAGGATTCAGCTTCCCTTTTACACGCTTCTCTCTCTCTCTCCCTCTCTGTGTGTGTGTGTGTGTGTGTAGAATCACAGGGAGAATGTTTTTAGATAAATAACACATACAGAACATAATAGATCATTGCAGCGAGGAGATTCCAGTGTAAAATCAGTGTAATGATCATTATTATAATGACTTGGATGAATAATTATGGTAATTCTCAGAACTTTGGTAGCTGATTTAATGGAAAGGAACGGAGGAGACAGGCTGTGTAGGAATAGAAAAGTCATATTGAGATGGAATGATGAGCAGAGTGAGAAAAGGTGTGGAAAGAAACATATTTGTTTTAACTGGGATGCCAAATGATAGCATTTGAGAAACAGAAGAGAAGTAAATGTGTTTGTGGCAGAGAACTGAGAGGAGAGAGAGAGAGAGAGAGAGAGAGAGACAGTGTGTGTGTGTGTGTGTGTGTGTGTGTGTGTGTGTGTGTGTGTGTGTGTGTGTGTGTGTGTGTGTGTGTGTGTGTGTGTGTGTGTGTGTGTGTGTGTGTGTGTGTGTGTGTGTGTGTGTGTGTGTGTGTGTGTGTGTGTGTGTGTGTGTGAGTGCAGACAGCTGGAGGAGGAGATGATGGGAATGGTATCCCAGAGGTCCGGAGGTGTGTATTCATGGATGCCAAGGGAAGCCAGGCTTCCAAGAAAAATTGAAAAAACGTAAACAATAATCTTTCGTCTCTGTGTTTCATAATTTTCCTTCAATTCGCAAGTGGCTGAATGTACCTCACCGGAGAAGCATCCGAGCGAAGCAGCGCCGCTCTGTCTTAACATGGCATGTGTAGCCAATGTATCTGATGCTGTCTGGCCAAAAAGAGTGTGACATTGTTGCCGCCGCTAGCATCGAATTCGATAGCAAGTGAAGCATTTGGCCTCCCTTGATATTCTTTTCTTTAAGGAATAGCCAATTAGCGTCGAGCTAAACTGAGCTATGAATGGTCCTGGCGCACCCAAAAAAGTATTGGATTTGCCTTCACGCCAATAATGTCAAAAGAAAAACGTAATTGTCCGAAAAAACGCGGATTGTTGCATCTATTTGTGTGTTGTTGTCCTCCGGTGGATAACTAGCTAAAGTTATTCCTTTCCTAAATTAGCCATGGGTTGGAATAGGGATTTGGATTTGTGGTTTTACTTAATACTCTGTAGGCTACTGGCCAATGATTATGACAACGATTCTGATCCAACCATAAATTCCTACATTGTGCACTTGGCCTGAAAGGACGGAAGTTCAATATGTATCTAGATGTAGTAGGCTAATATTAATTAGCTGGTTCATCGTTGCCCAAGAAAGGAAGTTTCAGTGTTTTCATATGCCTCTGAATCATAATGGCAAATAACAGTAATGGGCGTGCAAAACCACTCAAGGTGCAAATATGGTGCAACAATGCACTCTAATACCTAGGCAGGAAGGAACTCTGGCTCTGCTTCATGACCTTAGCTGTTCTATATCTACATTCCGGAGGATGTCTTTAGCTATCTACCCTAGCCTGGCAATTAGCTCATTTCCAGGTGATCATATTCCCACTGTGCAAAGATGTCAGTTCAACCTCTAGTTCTGATTTAACAGCCAGGTCACCTGTGAGACAAGTCAGTATTCCACCTCCTGTGAGACAAAGACCACCTCCATTCCTGTCATTACTGAAAGAGATCATGATACCTCACATCTCAAAATAGGGCTACTTAATGTTAGATCCCTTACTTCAAAGGCAATTATAGTCAATGAACTAATCACTGATCATAATCTTGATGTGATTGGCCTGACTGAAACATGGCTTAAGCCTGATGAATTTACTGTGTTAAATGAGGCCTCACCTCCTGGCTACACTAGTGACCATATCCCCCGTGCATCCCGCAAAGGCGGAGGTGTTGCTAACATTTACGATAGCAAATTTCAATTTACAAAAAAAAAATGATGACGTTTTTGTCTTTTGAGCTTCTAGTCATGAAATCTATGCAGCCTACTCAATCACTTTTTATAGCTACTGTTTACAGTCCTCCTGGGCCATATATAGCGTTTCTCACTGAGTTCCCTGAATTCCTATCGGACCTTGTAGTCATTGCAGATAATATTCTAATCTTTGGTGACATTAATATTCACACGGAAAAGTCCACAGACCCACTCCAAAAGGCTTTCGGAGCCATCATCGACTCAGTGGGTTTTGTCCAACATGTCTCTGGACCCACTCACTGTCACAGTCATACGCTGGACCTAGTTTTGTCTCATGGAATAAATGTTGTGGATCTTAATGTTTTTCCTCATAATCCTGGACTATCGGACCACCATTTTATTACGTTTGCAATTGCAACAAATAATCTGCTCAGACCCCAACCAAGGAACATCAAAAGTCGTGCTATAAATTCACAGACAACACAAAGATTCATTGATGCCCTTCCAGACTCCCTCTGCCTACCCAAGGACGCCAGAGGACAAAAATCCGTTAACCACCTAACTGAGGATCTCAATTTAACCTTGTGCAATACCCTAGATGCAGTTGCACCCCTAAAAACTAAAAAAAATGTCTCATAAGAAACTAGCTCCCTGGTACACAGAAAATACCCGAGCTCTGAAGCAAGCTTCCAGAAAATTGGAACGGAAATGGCGCCACACCAAACTGGAAGTCTTCCGACTAGCTTGGAAGGACGGTACCGTGCAGTACCGAAGAGCCCTTACTGCTGCTCGATCATCCTATTTTTCTAACTTAATTGAGGAACAATCCGAAATTCCTTTTTGATACTGTGGCAAAGCTAACTAAAAAGCAGCATTCCCCAAGAGAGGATGATTTTCACTTTAGCAGTGATAAATTCATGAACTTCTTTGAGAAAAAGATTATGATTATTAGAAAGCAAATTACGGACTCCTCTTTAAACCTGCGTATTCCTCCAAACCTCAGTTGTCCTGAGTCTGCACAACTCTGCCAGGACCTAGGATCAAGAGAGACGCTCAAGTGTTTTAATACTATATCTCTTGACACAATGATGAAAATAATCATGTCCTCTAAACCTTCAAGCTGTATACTGGACCCTATTCCAACTAAACTACTGAAAGAGCTGCTTTGTGTGCTTGGCCCTCCTATGTTGAACATAATAAACGGTTCTCTATCCACTGGATGTGTACCAAACTCACTAAAAGTGGCAGTAATAAAGCCTCTCTTGAAAAAGCCAAACCTTGACCCAGAAAATATAAAAAACTATCGGCCTATATCGAATCTTCCATTCCTCTCAAAAATGTTAGAGAAGGCTGTTGCGCAGCAACTCACTGCCTTCCTGAAGACAAACAATGTATACGAAATGCTTCAGTCTGGTTTTAGACCCCATCATAGCACTGAGACGGCACTTGTGAAGGTGGTAAATGACATTTTAATGGCATCGGACCGAGGCTCTCCATCTGTCCTCATGCTCCTAGACCTTAGTGCTGCTTTTGATACCATCGATCACCACATTCTTTTGGAGAGATTGGAAACCCAAATTGGTCTACACGGACATGTTCTGGCCTGGTTTAGATCTTATCTGTTGGAAAGATATCAGTTTGTCTCTGTGAATGGTTTGTCCTCTGACAAATCAACTGTAAATTTCGGTGTTCCTCAAGGTTCTGTTTTAGGACCACTATTGTTTTCACTATATATTTTACCTCTTGGGGATGTTATTCATAATGTAAACTTTCACTGCTATGCGGATGACACACAGCTGTACATTTCAATGAAACATGGTGAAGCCCCAAAATTGCCCTCGCTAGAAGCATGTGTTTCAGACATAAGGAAGTGGATGGCTGCAAACTTTCTACTATTAAACTCGGACAAAACAGAGATGCTTGTTCTAGGTCCCAAGAAACAAAGAGATCTTCTGTTGAATCTGACAATTAATCTTAATGGTTGTACAGTCGTCTCAAATAAAACTGTGAAGGACCTCGGCGTTACTCTGGACCCTGATCTCTCTTTTGAAGAACATATCAAGACCATTTCTAGGACAGCTTTTTTCCATCTACGTAACATTGCAAAAATCAGAAACTTTCTGTCCAAAAATGATGCAGAAAAATTAATCCATGCTTTTGTCACTTCTAGGTTAGACTACTGCAATGCTCTATTTTCCGGCTACCCGGATAAAGCACTAAATAAACTTCAGTTAGTGCTAAATACGGCTGCTAGAATCCTGACTAGAACCAAAAAATTTGATCATATTACTCCAGTGCTAGCCTCTCTACACTGGCTTCCTGTCAAAGCAAGGGCTGATTTCAAGGTTTTACTGCTAACCTACAAAGCATTACATGGGCTTGCTCCTACCTACCTCTCTGATTTGGTCCTGCCGTACATACCTACATGTACGCTACGGTCACAAGATGGAGGCCTCCTAATTGTCCCTAGAATTTCTAAGCAAACAGCTGGAGGCAGGGCTTTCTCCTATAGAGCTCCATTTTTATGGAATGGTCTGCCTACCCATGTCAGAGACGCAAACTCGGTCTCAACCTTTAAGTCTTTACTGAAGACTCATCTCTTCAGTGGGTCATATGATTGAGTGTAGTCTGGCCCAGGAGTAGGAAGGTGAACGGAAAGGCTCTGGAGCAACGAACCGCCCTTGCTGTCTCTGCCTGGCCGGTTCCCCTCTTTCCACTGGGATTCTCTGCCTCTAACCCTGTTACGGGGGCTGAGTCACTGGCTTGCTGGGGCTCTCTCATGCCGTCCCTGGGGGGTGCGTCACCTGGGTGGGTTGATTCACTGTTGTGGTCAGCCTGTCTGGGTTGGCGCCCCCCCCTTGGGTTGTGCCGTGGCGGAGATCTTTGTGGGCTATACTCGGCCTTGTCTCAGGATGGTAAGTTGGTGGTTGAAGATATCCCTCTAGTGGTGTGGGGGCTGTGCTTTGGCAAAGTGGGTGGGGTTATATCCTTCCTGTTTGGCCCTGTCCGGGGGTGTCCTCGGATGGGGCCACAGTGTCTCCTGACCCCTCCTGTCTCAGCCTCCAGTATTTATGCTGCAGTAGTTTATGTGTCGGGGGCTAGGGTCAGTTTGTTATATCTGGAGTACTTCTCCTGTCCTATTCGGTGTCCTGTGTGAATCTAAGTGTGCGTTCTCTAATTCTCTCCTTCTCTCTTTCTTTCTCTCTCTCGGAGGACCTGAGCCCTAGGACCATGCCCCAGGACTACCTGACATGATGACTCCTTGCTGTCCCCAGTCCACCTGGCCATGCTGCTGCTCCAGTTTCAACTGTTCTGCCGTACTATTATTCAACCATGCTGGTCATTTATGAACATTTGAACATCTTGGCCACGTTCTGTTATAATCTCCACCCGGCACAGCCAGAAGTGGACTGGCCACCCCACATATGCTCTCTCTAATTCTCTCTTTCTTTCTCTCTCTCGGAGGACCTGAGCCCTAGGACCGTGCCCCAGGACTACCTGACATGATGGCTCCTTGCTGTCCCCAGTCCACCTGACTGTGCTGCTGCTCCAGTTTCAACTGTTCTGCCTTATTATTATTCGACCATGCTGGTCATTTATGAACATTTGAACATCTTGGTCATGTTCTGTTATAATCTCTACCCGGCACAGCCAGAAGAGGACTGGCCACCCCACATAGCCTGGTTCCTCTCTAGGTTTCTTCCTAGGTTTTGGCCTTTCTAGGGAGTTTTTCCTAGCCACCGTGCTTTTACACCTGCATTGTTTGCTGTTTGGGGTTTTAGGCTGGGTTTCTGTACAGCACTTTGAGATATCAGCTGATGTACGAAGGGCTATATAAATAAATTTGATTTGATTATTCGACGTTCATCCATGTCTGAGGATGTCAGGAGATGATGTGGAAACTAGCCACAATGGGCAACAATGAGGCTTTTTTTGGCGGGGGGGGTGTTATGGATGGGTGTAAGCATCTGCCTCTGATTCCAAAGGTAAGCATCTGCCTGTGATTAAAAAAGTTTGCAAGATCGAACCAGTGATAGAAAGACCTCTTATTTTTTGTGTTTTAAGTCTGATCGAAATTTAAAGTTTGAGAAACATGGTTGAACGTCTAAATAATTTGTATTTCCCCTTTGATCTTGTCTCATCGCTGCAAATCCCCAACGGGCTCAGGAGAGGCAAAGATGGAGTTATGCATCCTCAGAAACATGACCAGCCTAACCGCAATCCTTAAAACCCGCAATCTTAACCTGGAAGCCAGCCTCACCAATGTGTCGGAGGAAACACCATTCAACTGGCGACCGGGGTCAGCCTGCAGGCACCCAGCCCACCACAAAGAGTTGCCTGGGCACAATGAGCCAAGTAAAGCCCCCCCGGCCAAACCCTCCCCTAACCCAGATGACGCTGGGCCAATTGTGTGCCATCTTATGGGACTCCCGGACACGGCCCGGTTGTGGTACAGCCCAGGAATGAACCCGGATCTATAGTAATGCCTCTCGCACTGCAATGCACAGTAGTGTCTTAGATCGCTGCACCACTCAGGAGGCCCTGAATGTCTAATTCTGACATAAGACTGTCAGAGCTAGTTGTCATTGGATTTAGGTTCAAAGTTGGGTGAAAAAAGGACACAATTCCCTTACGTTGATGACTTTTTACAAATCCAATTACTTTCCCACATTGATGTTCCATGTTGATTTTTTGGGTTGAAATGACATGGAAACAATGTTAATTCAACCAGTTATTTTTCTCCAGTGGGTTGTCATCGCATCAAAGCAGATAGCTATCAGTTTTAGTTATGAACATAGAACCAAAGCTGCTTTAAACCGTCTACAGTGGCTTGTGAAAGTATTCACCCACCTTGGCATTTATCCTATTTTGTTGCCTTACAACCTGCAATTAAAATAGATTTTTGTGAGGTTTGTATCATTTGATGTACACAACATGCCTACCACTTTGAAGATGCAAAATATATTTATTGTGAAACAAACACGAAATAAGACAGAAAAACAGAAAACTTGAGCGTGCATAACTATTCAACCCTCCAAAGTCAATACTTTGTAGAGCCACCTTTTGCAGACATTACAGCTGCACGTCTCTTGAGGTATGTCTCAAAAGCTTGAAACCTCTAAACACTGGGTTTGTTGCCCAATCTTCAAGACAAAACTGCTCCAGCTCCTTCAAGTTGGATGGGTTCCGCTGGTGTACAGCTATCTTTAAATCATACCGCATATTTTCAATTGGATTGAGGTCTGGGCTTTGACTAGGCCATTCCAAAACATTTAAATGTTTCCCGTTAAACCAGTCAAGTGTTGCTTTAGCAGTATGCTTACGGTCATTGTCCTGCTGGAAGGTGAACCTCCGTCCCAGTCTCAAATCTCTGGAAGACTGAAACAGGTTCCCCTCAAGAACCCGCCATCCATCATTCCTTAAATTCTGACCAGTTTTCCAGTCCCTGCCAATGAAAAACATTCTCACAGCATGATGCTGCCACCACCATGCTTCACTGTGGGGATGGTGTTCTCGGGGTGATGAGAGGAGTTGGTTTGCGCCAGACATAGCGTTTTCCTTGATGGCCAAAAATCTCAATTTTAGTCTCATCTGACCAGAGAAACTTCTTCCATATGTTTGGGGAGTCTCCCACATGCCTTTTGGCGAACACCAAACGTGTTTCCTTTTTTTCTTTATGCAATGGCTTTTTTTCTGGCCACTCTTCCATAAAGCCCAGCTCTGTGGAGTGTACGGTTTAAAGTGGTCCTGTGGACAGATACTCCCATCTCCGCTATGGAGCTTAGCAGCTTCTTCGGGGTTATCTTTAGTCTCTTTGTTGCCTCTCTGATTAATGCCCTCCTTGCCTGGTTCTTGAGGTTTGGTGGGCGGCCCTCTCTTGGCTGGTTTGTTATGGTTCCATATTCTTTCCATTTTTAATAATGGATTTAATGTTGCTCCGTGGGATGTTTAAAGTTTCTGATATTTTTTTATAACCCAACTCTGATCTGTACTTCTCCACAACTTTGTCCCTGACCTGTTTGGAGAGCACCTTCGTCTTCATGTTGCCGCTTGCTTGATTGTGCCCCTTGCTTAGTGGTGTTGCAGACTCTGGGTCCTTTCAGAACAGGTATATATATATACATACTGAGATCATGTGACAGATCATGTGACACTTAGATTGCACATAGGTAGACTTTATTTGACGAATTATGTGACTTCTGAAGGTAATTGGTTTCACCGGATCTTATTTAGGAGCTTCACAGCAAAGGGGGTGAATACATATGTTTTAATTATTATTATTTTTTAAAGTATTTTTTTTCATTTCACTTCACCAATTTGGATTATATTTTGTATGTCCATTACATGAAATCAATTTAAATTACAGGTTGTAATGCAACAAAATAGGAAAAATGCCAAGGGGGATGAATACTTTTGCAAGGCACTGTAGCTGTACCTGGTTGGGTACATCACACAAGATGTTCACATACCTAGCGCAGGGATGAGAGTATCATTGCACCTGTTCATACTGAAGCCTCTTGAAAATCATGCACAATACATTTGCATTCCCTTCCTTTCATGGTGCAGGTGCTTGGCTGCACCATGTTTTACAGTATGTATTTGTCCTTAACTTTATGCACAAGGGGAAAATGGCGCTGGAGGAGATGGCCGCCCTTTTACGGTCTCCTAAACAATTGTGCTATTATGTATTTTTTTCCTGCAATATTTGTAAATTGTTTTGTACATAATGTTTCTGCAACTGTATATTACGGAAGAAAAGAGCTTCTGGATATCAGGACAGCGATCACTCACCTCGATTAGACTAAGATTTCTTCAACAACAACAGCAGCAAGCAGGACTCACACTATATTCTCCAAACACCCCACAGGGCAGACATCCCAATTATTCACAAAAGGAAGCGACACAGAGGACAAAGAGCCGGATGCCTCGTCCGGACCCGCAGAAGACAACTAGGAAAGCTTCCGTTACCGTCAATATTACTCGCCAACGTGCAATTGTTGGACAATAAACTAGACGTGGTAAGATCACAAATATCCTACCAATGTGACATCAAACACTGTAATATCCTATGCTTGACAGAATCGTGGCTGAATGACGACATGGATATTCAGCTAGCGGGATACACGCAGCTCCGGCAGGATAGAACAGCACACTCCGGTAAGACGAGGGGGGGTGGTCTGTGCATATTTGTAAACAACAGCTGGTGCACAAAATCTAAGGAAGTCTCTAGATTTTTCCCACCTGAAGTTGAGTATATTGTGATAAACTGCAGGCCACACTACTTGCCTAGAGAGTTCTCAGCTATACTTTTCGTGGCTGTTTATTTACCACCACAGACAGATGCTGGCACTTAGACCACACTCAGTCAGTTGTATAAGGAAATAAGCAAACAGGAAACCACTCACCCAGAGGCGGCGCTCCTAGTGGCCGGAGACTTTAATGCAGAGAAACTTAACTCAGTTCTACCAAATCTCTATCAACTTGTTAAATGTGTAACCAGAGGGAAAAAAATTCTAGATCACCTGTACTCCACACACAGAGACGCGTACAAAGCTCTCCCTCACCTTCCATTTGGTAAATCCGACCACAACTCTCTCCTCCTGATTCCTGCTTACAAGCAAAAATTAAAGCAGGTAGCACCAGTGACTCGGTCTATAAAAGAAATGGTCAGATGAAGCAGATGCTAAACTACAGTAATGCTTTGCTATCACAGACTGGAACATGTTCCGGGATTCTTCCGATGACATTGAGGAATACACCACATCAGTCACTGGCTTTATCAATAAGTGCATTGAGGACGCCGTCCCCACAGTATGTACAAACCCCAACCAGAAGCCATGGATTACAGGCAACATTCGCACTGAGCTAAAGGGTAGAGCTGCCGCTTTCAAGCTGCAGGACTCTAACCTAGAAGCTTACAAGAAATCCCGCTATGCCCTGCGACGAACCATCAAACAGGCAAAGCGTCAATACAGGGCTAAGATTGAATCATACTACACCGGCTCCGACCCTCGTCGAATGTGGCAGGGCTTGCAAACTATTACAGACTACAAAGGGAAGCACAGCCGCGAGCTGCCCAGTGACACGAGCCTACCAGACGAGCTAAATCACTTCTATGCTCACTTCGAGGCAAGCAATACTGAGGCATACATGAGAGCATCAGCTGTTCCGGATGACTGTGTGATCACGCTCTCCGTTGCCGATGTGAGTAAGACCTTTAAACAGGTAAACATACACAAGGCTGCGGGGCCAGACGGATTACCAGGACTTGTGCTCCGGGCATGTGCTGCCCAACTGGCAGGTGTCTTCACTGACATTTTCAACATGTCCCTGATTGAGTCTGTAATACCAACATGCTTCAAGCAGACCACCATAGTCCCTGTGCCCAGGAACACAAAAGCAACCTGCCAAAATGACTACAGACCTGTAGCACTCACGTCCGTAGCCATGAAGTGCTTTGAAAGGCTGGTAATGGCTCACATCAACACCATTATCCCAGAAACCCTAGACCCACTCCAATTTGCATACCTCCCAAACATATCCACAGATGATGCAATCTCTTTTGCACTCCACACTGCCGTTTCCCACCTGGACAAAAGGAACACCTACGTGAGAATGCTGTTCATTGACTACAGCTCAGTGTTCAACACCATAGTACCCTCAAAGCTCATCACCAAGCTAAGGATCCTTGGACTAAACACCTCCCTCTGCCCCTAGGTGGTGAGGGTAGGTAGCAACACATCTGCCACGCTTTATCCTCAACACTGGAGCTCCCCAGTGGTGCGTGCTCAGTCCCCTCCTGTACTCCCTGTTCACCCACGACTGCATGGCCAGGCACGACTTCAACACCATCATTAAGTTCGCTGACGACACAACAGTGGTAGGCCTGATCACCGACAACGAAGAGACAGCATATAGGGAGGAGGTCAGAGACCTGGCCGGGTGGTGCCAGAATAACGACCTATCCCTCAAAGTAACCAAGACTAAGGAGTTGATTGTGGACTACAGGAAAAGGAGCACCGAGCACGTCCCCATTCTCATCGACGGGGCTGTAGTGGAGCAGGTTGAGCACTTCAAATTCCTTGGTGTCCACATCAACAACAAACTAGATTGGTCCAAACACACCAAGACAGTCGTGAAGAGGGCACGACAAAGCCTATTCCCCTTCAGGAAACTAAAAAGATTTGGCATGAGTCCTGAGATCCTCAAAAGATTCTACAGCTGCAACATCGAAAGCATCCTGACCGGTTGCATCACTGCCTGGTACGGCAATTGCTCAGCCTCTGACCGCAAGGCACTTCAGAGGGTAGTGTGTATGGCCCAGTACATCACTGGGGCAAAGCTGCCTACCATCCAGGACCTCTACACCAGGCGGTGTCAGAGGAAGGCCCTAAAACTTGTCAAAGACCTCAGTCATAGACTGTTCTCTCCACTACCGCATGGCAAGCGGTACCGGAGTGTCAAGTCTAGGACAAAAAAGGCTTCTCAACAGTTTTTACCCCCTAAGACTCCTGAACAGGTAACCAAATGGTTATTTGCATTGTGCCCCCCCCTCCCCCCAACCCCTCTTTTATGCTGCTGCTACTCTCTGTTTATCTTATATGCATAGTCACTTTAACTATACATTCATGTACATACTACCGAAATTTGCCGGACCAACCAGTGTTCCCGCACATTGGCTAACCGGGCGATCTGCATTGTGTCCCATCACCCCCTCTTTTTATGCTTCTGCTACTCTCTGCTCATCATATATGCATAGTCACTTTAACCATACCCACATGTACATACTACCTCAATAAGCCTGACTAACCGGTGTCTGTATAAAGCCTTGCTACTCTTTTTTCAAATGTCTTTTTACTGTTGTTTTATTTCTTTACTTACCTACACACACAAATACTTTTCCCCCCGCACCACTGGTTAGAGCCTGTAAGTAAGCATTTCACTGTAAGATTTCTACCTGTTGTATTCGGTGCACGTGACAAATCAACTTCGATTTGATTTGATTTGAAAACACTGGGATGAGAGGCTCGCAAAATAGCCAACTTTTCATGTTGACAAAGTGGCATGAATCCAAGTTTGGACAAAGTGTAGCCTGTTTGGTTTGCATCCTAAACACGCATCATTCAGTTATAACTGCTAGTGAGGCTCCTTTCTTTCCAGGCCATTGAAATGACTTTACATACCCATCTGGGCACACACTTCAATTCTACATCTATTCCAAGTTGGTTTCATTTAATTGCTGTGGAAACAATGTTGGTTCAACCAGTGTGTGCCCAGTGGGTAATTGAAGGGTTTTGCACACCTGTTACCTATTATTTGCCCTTATAATTTGAAGGTATATTGAAACACTGAAACTGGAAATAAGCTATTGAATGGTCAGTGATCATCACCATCTGAAGCATGTAATTAACTATACTGAACAAAAATATAAACACATCATGTAAAGTGTTGGTCCCATGTTTCATGAGCTAAAATAAAAGATTCCAAAACTTTTCCATACACACAACAAGCTTATTTCTTTCACATTTTGTGCACAAATTGGTTTTCATCCCTGTTAGTGAGCATTTTTCCTTTGCCAAGATAATTCATCCACCTGACAGGTGTGGCATATCAACAAGCTGAATAAACAGCATGATCATTACACAGGTGCACCTTGTGTTGGGACAATACAACTCTAAAATGTGCAGTTTTGTCAAACAACACAATGCCACAGATGTCTCCAGTTTTGAGGGAGCGTGCAATTGGCATGTTGACTGCAGGAATGTCCACCATCTCACGCCTGCTCCCGCTCTTCCTCTCTGGTGCTCGAGGGCGCCAGACTGCCTTCATTACACAACCCTGTCACCATCATTACGTCACCTGTGCTTCATTACCGGTCACCATCATATGCAGCAGCACATCATTGGACTCACCTGGACTCCTTTAATTTGTTGATTGCCTTCCCTATCTCTGTCTGCTTCCCAGTGTGTTCCCTGTGTCAGCATTGTTGTCGTTTCCGTTTCCCCTGTCCAGACGCTGTCCGTATTCTGGTCCTGTGCTGTTTCATGTCCGTTATTCATTAAATGTTCACTCCCTGTACCTGCTTCTCGTCCCCGGCCTCTGTCCTTACACACCAGAGCTGTTGCCAGAGAATGTAATGTTAATTTCTCTACCATAAGCCACCTCCAACGTTGTTTTAGAGAATTTGGCAGGACGTCCACCCGGCCTCAAACCTGCAGACCACGTGTATGGCATTGTGTGCGCAAGTGGTCTGCTGATGTCAACATTATGAACAGAGTGCCCCATGGTGGCGGTGGGGTTATGATATGGGCAGGCATAAGCTACGGAAAACAAACACAATAGCATTTTACCGATGGCATTTTGAATTGACGAGATCCTGAGGCCCATTGTCGTGCCATTAATCTGCCGCCATCACCTCATGTTTCAGCATGGAAATGCACAACCCCATGCCACAAGGATCTGTACACAATTCCTGGAAGCTGGACATGTCCCAGTTCTTCCATGGCCTGCATACTCAGCACACATGCCACTCATTGAGCATGTTTGGGATGCTGAGGATCGACGTGTACGAAAGTGTGTTCCAGTTCCTGACAATATCCAGCAACTTCGCACAGCCATTGAAGAGGAGTGGGACAACATTCCACAGGTCACAATCAACAGCCTGATCAACTCTATGTGAAGGAGATGTGCCACGCTGCATGAGGCAAATGGTGGTCACACCAGATACTGACTGGTTTAATGATCCACGCCCCACCTTTTTTAAAGGTATTTGTGACCAACAGATGCATATCTGTATTGTCAGTCGTGAAATCCATAGATTAGGGCCTCATTAATATATTTCAATTGACTGATTTCCTTTTATGAACTGTAATTCTTTGAACTGTAAATCTTTGAAATTGTTGCATGTTGTGTTTATATTTTTGTTCAGTATAAGTCAAATTATATTTAGGTTGCAACGTTTTATTGGCCAGGTGTGACCGTCATGATAGCCTACATAGGGTTAGATGATTTGATGATGTTGAAATGTTTGAGTTGAAATGGTGCTGGGATAGCGGAGACATCTTCTGTTTTCTTTGCAACTTGCGGTAACTCTCTGTGGTTCTAAATCAATAGTTTAGTCGTTCGACAATGTCGGACACATTAACTTGCTTGACCATACTGTAGGTCATGTAACTTTTTGTTACATGCAACATTTTTTGTGGACTTCAGCAGACAGATGTTGTTATCTGGTTTTGTGATGAAACAAATGTGTGGTTGAATTTATTCTTCCACTGTGAGACTGTTGTCTTCTTGGCCTTAAATATCACGTGAGGTATGAACTAATGGGTTATAGAGCAAACAATTATCACAACACATAGGTTGTAATATGTATTTTTTCCTGGCTTTGCGTCCCCAGTGATTTTACCCACACACCACTACTGCAGAGGTCAGGGGTCAGGGGTCAGCAGAGAGGTTTAGCACACTTCCTGCTGCTGCTGCCTGGATAACAACACCACTCTCCCCCTCTCCCTCTCCCTCCCTGTCTCTTCATCTTCTGCTCCACCATTCACAACTCCCTTCTGTTCTATCACTCATGCCGTTTCTGCATCTTTGCTTTCTGCTGGCCTCTATCCATCATCTCCCTATCTCCTCTATCTCATCTATCCATCATCTCTCTATCTCCTCTATCTCATCTATCCATCATCTCTCTATCTCCTCTATCTCATCTATCCATCATCTCTCTATCTCCTCTATCTCATCTATCCATCATCTCTCTATCTCCTCTATCTCATCTATCTCCTCTATCTCATCTATCCATCATCTCTCTATCTCCTCTATCTCTTGTTGTCATCTATCCATCCTCCTCCTCTATCATCTCACCCCCCCCCTCTCTCTCTCTCTTAATCACACACACACACTTCTCTTCCAGAGATGAACGCACACGCAACCACACACACACGCACGCACGCACGCACGCACGCACACACACACACACACACACACACACACACACACACACACACACACACACACACACACACACACACACACACACACACACACACACACACACACACACACACACACACACACACACCTTTTCTTTATGCAGATCAGTGTACAGTACAGTACTCCTCTCTCCTCTCTCCAGTACAGTACCCTCTCTCCATAATGCACTACCACCTGTCTCTGCCCTCAGTCAATCAATGAGCTGCATCGAGGTCCATCCTGCTCTTTCCATAGATCTGTCCTGTTGATCCATGCTGCCTGGCCTGGCAGGCCTCTCCACAGTGGACCTGCCACAGGGAGCGCACAGAGATCCTGGCCCCAGCCCAGTGCTGTATTGAGTGGGTGCTGCCTTAGTGTGCAGTCCCACACTGTATCGAGTGGGTACCTTAGTAACATTTTACCGGGACCAGCTCTACAGTATATTGTATTAACTTGGTGCCATAATGAAATGCTTCATGGTGAGATGCCCCGCCCTACAGTATGCTACAGGGAGATATATCTAACACAAAGTATATTGAGTAGGCACCATAGTCACAGCCCCAGCCCCAGCAGTGAGTGTACTGAGTGTGTGCCCAGATGGGCTCCGTGAGTCCGGCAGAAAGGCCACACAGACTATGTGGATGATATCCTGTGGATCATATCTGAGGGTGTAAATCTGGACTGCTGTTAAAGGTTGTTAGTGTATTGGTGTGTCATGTTTGTATGTGTGTGTGTGTGTGTGTGTGTGTGTGTGTGTGTGTGTGTGTGTGTGTGTGTGTGTGTGTGTGTGTGTGTGTGTGTGTGTGTGTGTGTGTGTGTGTGTGTGTGTGTGTGTGTGTGTGTGTGTGTGTGTGTGTGTGTGTGTGTGTGTGTGTGTGTCTCTTGAACAGCGAGAGGAAGTTTTTGTGTGTATGACTCCTCACAGATGTTCTTGATTGTGTCTCTCCAATATCCTCCCTGACTAAGACCAAAAACATGTTCTCTGTCGTCGGGGCCTGTGGAGGCCTGGGGTGGCTGGGGGAACAGGGAACAGACCCAGGCGGGGCCTGTGGAGGCCTGGGGTGGCTGGAGGAACAGGGAACAGACCCAGCCAGGTCACCCGCGATACAAATTGGGATTAGACGTCCACCCATGTTTGAGGACGTCAGCAGATTTTTTTTTTTTTAAACAGCCAGTAGTGGCAACAGTGAGCTCTTGTTACCTTCAAGTAGGTTTCAGGTTTGCTAATGGATGGATGTAAGCAACTGCCTATGGTGCAGAAGGTTGCATGTTTGAATCGTGATATAAAGTTGTTGTTTTAAGCCTATCCCAAACTTTAACCCTTACCGTAACCATTCGGAGTTAATGCCTAAACTTAACCTTAAACACTTTGAAATTTGACGTTTGGAACATGGATGGATGTCTAATTCTGACATGAGACTGTGAGATCTCGTTGAGCAGACCTGTGTTTAACTAATATTTGTTTTCTTTCACATACTTTATCTATTTGATCAAGCTTTCCTGGTGCAATGGAACCAATGGAATAATCCCAAAAATGCAAACCCTGCCCATCTGCCCACTCTGGGCAGCCTCAATCAAACGCTTTAAGTCATTTTAAAGAAAACAACTACTATTCGAACCCAGGTCTGATAGGGTAGGGAGAGGGAGAGGGAGAGCTAGCTGGGGGAGGGATGATTCTCACAGTGATGGAGCTGATCTTAGGTCTTGTCCTCTGAGGGTCCCTGCAAGTATTTCTGAACCAGTTTGTTTTGCTTAGTACCTGGCCTGCTGCCATCTCCCTGGGACCTGGCCTCTATCTGTAGTGGTAACCTATCTGGAGGCCGGAGACGTTATGGGAGACCCAGATGTTCATGTTGTTCAGTGGAACTGTGTTCTGTTCTTCCACAATTAGGCTGTACTCTGCTCTGCTCTGTGTGTGTGTGTGTGTGTGTGTGTGTGTGTGTGTGTGTGTGTGTGTGTGTGTGTGTGTGTGTGTGTGTGTGTGTGTGTGTGTGTGTGTGTGTGTGTGTGTGTGTGTGTGTGTGTGTGTGTGTGTGTGTGGGTGTTTTTGTGAGAATGTGTGGGTGTGTTTTGGTGATTTAATCCTGTGAGGCTGGAAACAGGAAATTTTTGTACATTTATGAGAATGTGTGTGTGCTGGTTTGTTTGTGTGATCTCTAATCCTGTTCCCGTCCTTTTCCCCTGATTAGTTTGTAGGCTGGAAACAGGAAATTCTGCTGGGCCTTTCTACAAAAAGAGTGCCTTTCCAGTTGTTTCCCCTCTACAAGTCTAGAGGAATTCTGTTATTCCGTTTTGGACTTTAATAAACTCTGTAACATTTTAAGTAGAAATGGTGCACCAATATTGCCTTTTAAAAGCTTGTTATATTAAATGAAGTGCCCTTTATTAACATAGACCAAATTGAGAATTCAATACATCTGTCTTTCTACCCCTGAGCAAGGTAGTTAACACTCTGTTGTCTGGGTGCTGTGGATGTTGATTTAGGCAGCCCCCTGCACCTCTCTGATTCAGAGGAGTTGGGTTAAATGTGGTTGAAGGCATTCAGTTGTACAACTGACTAGGTATCCCCCTTTCCCTTGTCCAGAGATAGACAAGCTTCCTTTCAAATGCTCCATCTACGCTGGACCGGTTCGGGTGCCATGCAGTGCTTTGATTGACACTCAATAACATTCCTTTCAGCGTCCATTCCCATCTTCCCAGTCACCTTGAATGTCTTTTTGATTTTCCGCATACAGGGACCTTTGAAATATTTTGATCCTTTTTTAATATCAAATTGAATTGATGGTTTCAAATAAAGTATTTAAAAATCAGTGCATGTGTGCGCGTGACTGGGATTTAGTCACCAGCACCCCAGACTGTTACTTATCAGAAAACTCAGTCAGCATCCTTTATTCTGTGAATGGGAGAGACAGGAGATGGATAAGAGATGGATATTGGTGAGTGAAAACATTTTCTCGGTTCCATTGACAGATGGATTCCGCTATAAGCTGTCAGATTGGCCCGTTTATCTGAATGGACCCAGTCATCTCTGGGAGAAGGGAAGGAGGCAGAAAGGTCCGGTAGAGATACAATAGAAGTTGAGATAACACAGGGAGGCGGATCAAATTACTGAATGACTGACTGATGTCTTAGATGATGTCCACCAAGCAGCATGACATCTCTGATGCCTTATCCCGTCTGTTTAGTTCTTCTGTGGCTTCTCTCCCGAGGGGATTCTTCCTCTGTTGTCGGGTTAACAGTCTGGGGAATTGAAAGACAGGTTAAGCAAGCACTCACGCACACTCGTCTCTCCTAGTAACCTCTTTTCGTTCCTGTTTCCACTCGTCTGGCTGTTCTTCAGTGGGCTCACTCTCTCTGGTCATCCCGGTGTTCGAGGCACTCTTGCGTCTCCAGCGCTTTTGGTGGCTCAGGAGCGTGACACGCGCCGTCTCTCTCCGCGCAGACTAAGTCGGGTAACTCTCCTCCTGCCGGTCGTCTCAGACCGCTCCCCATTCCTTCTCGACCATGGTCTCACATTGCCTTAGACTTCATTA
Organism: Oncorhynchus gorbuscha; assembly: GCF_021184085.1. NCBI lineage: Eukaryota > Metazoa > Chordata > Actinopteri > Salmoniformes > Salmonidae > Oncorhynchus > Oncorhynchus gorbuscha. Next base: position 66,876,651 of record NC_060188.1, read on the forward strand.
CCGGTCTGCTTTGTCTCTCTGACGGTCCTCTAAGGCGGCACATTTCATTCCCCTCGCTAAACTTCCTTCCGCTCTCATTATTGAGAATGTATTCAGAATTCATCCCCGTCTTTCAGACAGAGGCCCGCAATTCCACGTCACAGTTTTGGAGGGAGTTCTCTTTGATTGGTGCGTCCGTCTCTCCCCAGTCTAACTCTCAGACGATTGGTCTACTCCTTTCTTTCTCTTGGGCATAGACACTCACTTGTCTGTAATGTTTGATTGGTGCAAGCATCCCCAGTCTAGAGTCAAGCAGAGAGGGCCAATCAGACGATTGGTCGCATACTACGCAGCCTTTCTTTCCAGAGACTCTCTGACCAACCAGAGGAAGGGTTAGAGTAAATAATTTAGTCATTTCTCCTTTACTATAATCCCATGGTCCTCTCCCAGGTCTCAATCCTGTCTCAACCTCTCCTCTCCTCAATTTCTCTGTTCTATGCTCAGTTCAGTGGCCCAGTTATGGCAAGTGGTAAGAAAGGAAAATGGAAGTCATGTCTTGTCCCTGTGCTCCCCAAATGTGTCGTAAGCTGTTCCTATTCCCCTAATCATCATTTAGCACTCATCCTTTTCCCCTGATTAGAGTCCCTATTTATTCCTTTGTGATCCGTTCCTGGTGGTTCTCATAAAATGTGTATCACCCTGTCCTGTGTGTTTTGTGCCTTCATCAGATGCTGTATAATGTCTCAGTGTGTGTGTATGCAGTCTGCATGTTTCTATCTAGAGGAATCTATGTGTTTGTGGGTTTTTCCTCTTTTACCTGTTTGTGTAATGGTGTGTGTGTGTGTTGTTTATTAAATGCTTGAGAAGCCAGTGTCTTTCTACCCCTGAGCAAGGTAGTTAACTCTAACCCATGAGAATCTGTTGCTGTGACTAGGTATCCCCCTTTCCCTTGTCCAGCCTAAATGCAGTGGAGAATGTCATGTCCTGACCCACAGATTTAAAAATCAGTGCATGGTCATGTAGACCAACATAGTCTTAACAAGATGGACATAGCAGTCAACCAGCTCAAAATCCCAGTCATTAAAGTACTGATGTCTTAGATGATGTACCATTGAGCTCCCTCCTCCTCTCCCTCCTCCTCTCGCTCCCTCCTCTCCCTCCCTCCTCTCTCCTCTCCCTCCTCCTCCCTCCCTCCCTCCGCTCCCGCTCCCTCCCTCCCTCCCTCTCTCGCTCCCTCCTCGCTCTCTCGCTCCCTCCTCTCCCTCCCTCCCTCTCATAGACACTCCTGTAATGTTTGAGACTCCTTAGAGTAAATAATTTAGTCATTTCTCCTTTACTATAATCCCATGGTCCTCTCCTCTCCTCCACTCAACCTCTCCTCTCCTCAATTTCTCTGTTCTATGCTCAGTTCAGTGGCCCAGTTATGGCAAGTGGTAAGAAAGGAAAATGGAAGAGGAAATGTGGTAATTTGTGCACTCATGTGAGTGTATGGGTGCTCATAAAATGGTATGTGTGTGTTTTCGTACTGTATAATGGTGTGTGTGTATGCCATCTCCTCTTGAAGCCAGTGCGTAACTCTCCCATCCTCCCTCCATGTCCTGACCCACAGAGAGGTCATGTAGACCAACATAGTCTTAACAAGATGGACCTCCCAGCTCCCCAGTCCCTCCCTCCCTCCCTCCCTCCCTCCCTCCCTCCCTCCCTCCTCCCTCCCTCTCCCCTCCCTCCCTCCCTCCCTCCCTCCCTCCCTCCCCCCTCCCTCCCTCCCTCCCTCCCTCCCTCCCTCCCTCCCTCCCTCCCTCCCTCCCTCCCTCTCCTCCCTCTCCTCTCCTCTCCTCTCCTCTCCTCCCTCCTCTCCCTCTCCCTCCCTCCCTCCCTCCCTCCCTCCCTCCCTCCCTCTCCTCCTCCCTCCCTCCCTCCCTCCCTCCCTCCCTCCCTCCCTCCCTCCCTCCCTACCTCCCTCCCTCCCCCTCCCTCCCTCCCTCCCTTCCCCTGTCCTGTCCTGTCCTCTCCTTTCCTCTTTTCTCTCCATACAGGAAAACAGTCCTCTGTGCCAGCCAGGGAAGAGCGTCAGCATCGAAAGGCTGGTGAGAGGAACACTGAAAGAACATGTTTGATGTCAGTGGTGGTGGTGGCGTATTTTGGGAAGTGTGGGGAACAAAAGGCCTGGGTATATTTAGCGTCCCGTCAGGAAGCAGGATAAGAGGGAGGCCGACTTTCCCACAGTCCAGGCCGGAAAAGCCAGGACACGGGGTCTGACAGCTGCTCCGCAGAGGGCCCGGGGTTGCCTGTTTGGGGACCGCTGAGGCCCCAGAGGAAGGAAAGATCATGCTGCACTCCCCCTCCTCCTCCCTTCCCTCTCTTTTCTCTCTCCTTGTTCTTTTCCAGAGAAGATGCAGAGAAGATTTATTTCATGCATGTGCGAGAACAGAAACACACACACACACACACACACACACACACACACACACACACACACACACACACACACACACACACACACACACACACACACACACACACACACACACACACACACACACACACACACACACACACACACACACACACACACACACACACACACACACACACACACACTCAGACCCCTAACAGACCAGCTGAAGAGTTTTCTTCCAAGACTGCATCCTTGAGAGAGCGGAGGAGGACTGTGGGAATCATTGCTGTCTGTCCCACACTGATTATTCTTTGGACATGGAGGGTGTATGTTAACAAATATACATGTAAACCATTCTGGATAAATACAGTATCATCTGACCATTGTCCACAGTCTCTGTTGGTTCAAGGAATTAATATTACAGGTGTTTCCTTATTTGCTCTCCTCTTACTATCTGCACTGATCTTAAAACACAGGAAGGGTGAAATAAATGTGCTGGATGCCTTCTCTCTTCACCTGTCCAGGTCTTGGGGAGAGGAAATTAGGAGAGTCAAATTAAGACTGTTGACATGCAGCCTTGATCAGGAAGTGAAGTTGCTTTCTGTTGCTCTCAGCTCATGTACGGGACAGTTTTTAGTGGGATATGTCTCCCCCTGGTGGGGTTGAGAACTGCCCAGACTCAGTTTTCATCATAATCCTGGACTTCAGAATGGGAATAAATAAGGTGACATTTTAAATTAGTTATACTTTCCCTCCAAAGGTGAAAGGTTAAGAACATTGTTGATCATGATAATAGGCTTCAGTCAGGGTTGTGTCTGGATTGAGTACACCTGGCCAAAAGTTGCATGTTCTGTAGAATCTGTAGAATTTTAGCTAACCCTAACCCTTTTCCTAACCTCAACCTGATTATCCTAACCTGCTACGTTAATTCTCATAACCTGCTGCGTTAGTTCTCCTAACTTGCTACATAAAGTCACTTCTGTCCATAGCTGTTGGACATATTGAATTTGGTCATAAACGAAAGCGAGGCTAGCGTGTGAAAAATCTGGAAGTCAAGTTGACAATTCAAACAACGGCAGTCAGATGGACGAGAAACTTGTGAAATGTTCCACCGATAACTTTGATAACTATTGATAAATGGACAGATGAAGCACACGGGTGCTGAAAGCCTATTGACATCATTTTAAAATCATCAACAACATCCATCAATAATTTTACCACTGTGATAAACATGGATTCAGGTGTTATCAAACAACATCCATCAATAATTTTACCACTGTGATAAACACAAGATAAGACAGAGCAACAGAGTGAATACCACCATTCACCACAGATCTGACCCATCCATAATTTTACCACTGTGATAAACATGGATTCAGGTGTTAGATAAGACAGAGCAACAGAGTGAATACCACCATTCACCACAGATCTGACCCATCCATAATGTTGGCCTGCCATAGAGCTAGATAGAGGACTTTTGCTGTGGATGGTTGGGGCCAGAACATAATTACAAATAATTAGTAGACTGTAAATTGACCTCATGAACCCCAAACAGATATAATACTTGCCTAAAACATATACGATCACCTGTCTCTATTATGCGTGGGAATACTTGGGAAAAGATCTGTCTTTTATGTACAACAATGAAAATGCAAACATGATTATTTCCTTGCTAAATATCAATAAAACCACCCGCGGGCCTGCCACTAGTTGTGGAACCCTGCATTATCGCGTCTGTGACAGCATGGGGAGCGCCAATGAGGCAAAAACCCATAGGAATCCCCACGCAGTTGACCATGCCCCACGAGCTGCCTATGCGAAAAGTGCCTTTTGGCCACTAGAGGCCTCTATAATTCTCTATGAGGCCTACTGATAGAAGCTCCAGTTTACAGAATGGTCAGGAGTCTATCATTGTAGGCCAGCATTTACAAAATAGTTTCCCCCCCTAGTACTACACTGCTGATTCAAATAATCTAAGCTTGATAATGAGTTGATTATTTTAATCGGCTGTGTAGTGCTAGGGCAAAGAACAAAATGTGCACCTCTTGGGGTCTCCGGGACAGAGTTTGGGAAATGTAGTTGTAGGCACTAGAGCACCTTGACAGAAAGGGCAACATTGTCGATTATTGTCGGAACTGATCAACACATGCATTGGCTTTTTTTCTTAGTTTAGAATTAGGGCTAGTATAAATATTAAGGTTAATGATGAATTCGTCATTATAAATCGCATCACTGCCTCTGGCCAGAGTTGATGGTGACTGGCCTTGAGTGGGTATAATACTTCAGACGAACACAGGGTGGCAGTGTTGCAGCACTTTTACCTCATCAACAAGCAGCTCAGCAAGCAGTAGTAGGCTGTTGGCCCTTTTAATGAATAAGTTGCCACTTTATAGAGACGTAGAATCATTAGTGGTAAAGTAAAATCATTTATATATATATATATAGTCTCCTATTTGGCTGCATTTACACACAGGCAGATCTTTTTTTCACTTATTGGTCTTTTGACCAATTAGCTCAGCTTTGAAAAAGATCTGACATGAAAAGATCTGATGTGATTGGTCAAAGAACAACTAGCGGAAAACATGTCAGAATTGGGCTCCATGTGTAAACGCAGCCTTGGAGTGTTAGCTTAGCATGAGGCTATCATTGATTCACAAACAAATTTGTCATGTTTAAAAAAAAATCTGTCTATTTGTACCTTTAGAACATATAATGTACACTACATGACCAAATGTATGTGGACACTTGCTTGTCGAACATCTCATTCCAAAATTGTGGGCATTAATATGGAGTTGGTCCCCCCTTTGCTGCTATAACAGCCTCCACTCTCCTGGGAAGGCTTCCCACTAGATGTTGGAACATTGCTGCGGAGACTTGCTTCCATTCAACCACAAGAGCATTAGTGGGGTCGGGCACTGATGTTGGGTAATTAGGCATGGCTTGCAGTCGGCGTTCCAATTCATCCCAAAGGAGTTCGATGGGGTTGAGGTCAGGGCTCTGTGCAGGCCAGTCAAGTTCTTCCACACCGATCTCGACAAACCATTTCTGTATGGACCTTGCTTTGTGCATGGGGGCATTGTCATGTGCTGATTTTGCTTCCATAGGCAGTTTAGAAGTCGATCGTGAGTGTTGCTACACGCTTCCGCACTCGACAGTTCTGTGAGCTCGTGTGGCCTACCACTTCACGGCTGAGCTGTTGTTGCTACTAGACGTTTCCACTTCACAATAACAGCACTTACAGTTAACTGGGGCAACTCTAGCAGGGCAGAAATTTGACGAACTGACTTGTTGGAAGGGTGGCATCCTTTGATGTTGCCATGTTGAAAGTCACGGAGCTCTTCAGTAAGGCCATTCTACAGCCACTGTTTGTTTGAGTTTGAGTTTATTTTATTTTGACAGGGACAGTGCACATTAATCAACGTTTCAGTAAAAGTGACGGTTTTAGCCAGCCGGCTAATTTTCAACCGCAGTCCCTGGGCAGGTTATTAAAAACAATTACAATATGGACAATCATTGAGCAGTGAGCACACGCAGAGCAACATAGGACAAGCAAGACATAGCATACAGACAGAGCAACATAGGACAAGCAAGACGTAGCATACAGACAGAGCAACATAGGACACGCAGGACGTAGCATACAGACAGAGCAACATAGGACAAGCAAGGACGTAGCATACAGACAGAGCAACATAGGACAAGGACAGCAGACAGAGCAACATAGGACAAGCAAGACGTAGCATACAGACAGAGCAACATAGGACACGCAGGACGTAGCATACAGACAGAGCAACATAGGACAAGCAAGACGTAGCATACAAACAGTGCAACATAGAACAAAAAGCAGCAAGACAAAATTCATAACAATAACAAAGTGTTTCCACACCTCACAAGCTACAGACAACAAACAACATGGAAAGCGGCAATACACAGCTAGGGATTATGATCACACATCTGATTGACCTTTAGCCATGTATTCATACATTTTGTGAAAGTGTGATATGTGTGGCAGTTGTGTGTGTCTGATGGCAGTGCATTCCAGACATGGGAAGCTCTCACAGAGAAAGCGGATTTACTAAAGGTGCTTTTCCTTAAGGGAACTATACAGTCATCTCTCATGGCAGACCTTGTCGCATCTTGAATACAAGACATGCGTTGGTGTATTGCACAAGATTTTCCCAACTCAGGAGCTCATGCTTTCTGAGGATGTAACAGTGATGATGGCTATTGGGCTTCCTATCAAGCACTTTGAAGGCTGTTTGTAGACAGACTGAATAGGTTTTAATGTTGTACAGCAAACTTGGGCCCAACTTGTCAAGCAGTATGTTAAGTTGGGGAGTATCATAGATTTGAAGTACAGTTTTCCTACCTCTGTAGTCAAACAATTTTGTATAAATCGGAAATTAGCTAGGTTGAATTTGGTTATCTGAATGACCTTTTTCACATGCTTTTTAAAAGAGAGGTTGGAATCAAGTATGAGGCCACCTGGAGCTTCTCCCCTGACACATAGACATCTGGCTCAGTAGCATCTGTTGCCCTCTTTGTGAAGAACATGCAAACAGTTTTTTTCACATTGAGATGCAAACACGAGTCACTGAGCCACTTTGTAACCTGGACCATTACAGTAGTGAGTTCTTTTGCAGCTTATTGTTTGCTCTTTGCATGTACATATTTCACTGTATCATCTGCATACATTTGAACTTCAGACCCAGTACAGACAGAAGGCAGATTAATGTGCAGGCTGAACAGGAGGGGCCCCAGTATTGACCCTTGGGGCACGCCCACATCATAGCTAAGAGTGGGCGACAGCTCATTGCTCACTCTGACACACTGAGTTCTGCCTTCAAGGTATGATTTCATCCATCTCAAGGCATCGGGGGAAAAGTTGAACTTGGACAATTTTGTGATGAGAATCTCATGGTTAACAGTATCAAAAGCATTCCGTAGGTCCAGAAACACAGCCCCAACAATGCCCCCTTTGTCCATCTTGGACTTCACATTTTCCAGAAGAAAGCAGTTGTCTATGGAGATTGGCTGTGTTCCTGATTTTATGCACCTGTCAGCAACGAGTGTGACTGAAATAGCCTAATCCACTAATTTGAAGGGGTGTCCACATGCTTTTGTATATATAGTGGTAAGAAAAAGTATGTGAACCCTTTGAAAATACTTGGATTTCTGCATAAATTGGTCATAAAATTTGATCTGATCTTCATCTAGTTCACAACAATAGACAAACACAGTCTGCTTAAACTAATAAAACACAAACAACTATACGTTTTCATGTCTTTACTGAATACACTGTGTAAACATTCACAGTGCAGGGTGGAAAAAGTATGTGAACCCTTGGATTTAATAACTGGTTGACCCTCCTTTGGCAGCAATAACCTCAACTAAACGTTTTCTGTAGTGGCGGATCAGACCTGCACAACCGTCAGGAGGAATTTTGGACCATTCATCTTTAGTTTCAGTTCAGCAATATTCTTGGGATGTCTGATGTGAACTGCTCTCTTGAGATCATACCACAGCATCTCAATCAGGTTGAGGACAAGACTAACTGGGCCACTCCAGAAGGTGTATTTTCTTCTGTTGAAGCCATTCTGTTTTTGATGTACTTCTGTGTTTTGGGTCGTTGTCCTGTTGCGTCACCCAACTTCTGTTGAGCTTCAATTGGCGGACGGATAGCTTAACATTCTCCTGCAAAATGTCGTGAAAAACTTGGGAATTCATTTTTCCGTTGATGACAGCAAGCTGTTCATGGCCTGAGGAACCAAAGCAGCCCCAATCCATGATGCTCCCTCCACCATACTTTACAGTTGGGATGAGGTTGATGTTGGTGTGCTGTGCCTTTTTTTTCTCCACACATAGTGTTGTGTGTTCCTTCCAAACAACTCAACTGTAGTTTCATCTGTCCACAGAATATTTTGCCACTACTGGAAATCCAGGTGCACTTTTGCAAACTTCAGACGTGCAGCAATGTTTTTTTTGGACACGTGAACCCCTTTCTTCTTCCGTGGTGCCCTCCCATGAACACTATTCTTGTTTAGTGTTTTACGTATCGTAGACTTGTCAATAGAAATGTTAGCATGTTCCAGAGATTTCTGTAAGTCTTTAGCTGACACTAGGATTCTTCTTAACCTCATTGAGCATTCTGCGCTGTGCTCTTGCAGTCATCTTTGCAGGATGGCCACTCCTAGGGAGAGTAGCAACAGTGCTGAACTTTCTCCATTTATAGACAATTTGTGGACTGACTTTTAGAAACACTTTTGTAATGCTTTCCTGTTTTATGCAAGTCAACAATTCTTAATCTTAGGTCTTCAGAGATCTCTTTTGTTTGAGGCATGGTTTACATCAGGCAATGATTCTTGTGAACAGAAAACTCAAATCTTGTGTGTTTTTTATAGGGAAAGGCAGCTCTAACCAACATCTCCAATCTCGTCTCATTGACTGGACTCCAGGTTAGCTGACTCCTGACTAGCTTTTGGAGAAGTCTTTAGCCTAGGGGTTCATACTTTTTCCAACCTACACAGGGAATGCTTAAATTATGTATTCCATATAGACAAGAAAAATACAATAATTTGTGTGTTATTAGTTTAAGCACACTATGGTTGTCTATTGTTGTGACTTAGATTAATATCAGATCAATTTTGATGACCAATTTATGCAGAAATACAGGTTAATTCCAAAGGGTTCACATACTTTTTATTGCCACGGTATAGTGTATATATATTCTGTTTATATCTGTATATGCAAAATAAAAATGTTAAAGCTAACAGTATTGATGTAGCAGAATAGTGTTTATTAATGTGAGCATGTCTGTGTATGACATTGTTTCAGAATGTAACTTTTTTTGTGAATGTGAAATTCTCAATGAGTAAGTTATGTGTGTGACCTATAGTATCAGTGAAGTTGGTGGGGCCCTAAGGGACTGCAGTGTGCTGTCCTACACAGTCCCTGTTCCAGACGCTGCTAGGGTATCGCAGACCGTACCCCCTCCTCAGCTGAAGTCACACTGTGGGAGTGACAGCTAGCCTCCCTCAGTGCCTCTTATTGATCAGGCACAGGCTCTGACAGCAGATGCCCCATCCCAGAGTGTGTGTGTGTGTGTGTGTGTGAGAGAGAGAGAGAGAGAGAGAGAGAGAGAGAGAGAGAGAGAGAGAGAGAGAGAGAGAGAGAGAGAGACTGTGTGTGTAGTTCCACAGAGGGTGCTATCCACCTATTATCCCCAAGAGGACCATAGAGGCAACCAGCGGGTTGATAAGGGGGACTACAGGAACAGGAGAGTTAGGAGACAGGCCCTCTCTGATAGGGTGACCCAGGGCCAGGCCACGGGGTAACTCTCTGTTGGTGATGATTAGACACAGTCAAGGCTAGAGCTCGATGATAGCAGTTTCCTGCGCTATTATTTTATACTGTATTTCTATCACCAAAGCAAGCTTCTGATATTGTGGATAGAGAGCAATCATTCTTATAAGAATGACAGAGAACACACGTAGATGCATGTGCACACACAGCTGAGTACTCTATACCCGTTCTCACTCAATCATCCCTCCTGCCTCTCCTTGTCATATGTAGGCTCCATTAGCTCAGTGAGTCAGTGTGTTGATGGCGAACTGAGCCGCTATGAAGCACAAGACAGCCCCACAGGATTCCTTTGATCTCCTGGTGTTGTGTTGTCAGCATCCACACATCAATTCAGAAGACCTGTGGTGCTGAGTTGGTCAAAGGGGAAATCTGGGATTGCTACATCCATTTTGGATTTGCAATAATGATATATATGTAATTCACCTATTGATTTTTTAAAATAATATAACTTATAAATGTCTCATGAGCTTCGTTCAATTGTTCCCCATCAGAACCCAACACATAAACTTGTTTTACTCCATTGTCTGTAAACAATGTAATTGTTAACAAATACTTTATAGCCTCAAAACATGGTTAAGGTTATCATTTGGATATCATGGATGGTCATTGCTTGTACGTTTGTCTATGAATTTGACAGAGTTGTTATCTTTCTCCAGTTCCATCCCTCTGGCGGAGTGAACAATGAATGGACAGTTCTGAATCCTACTCACTCATACATGTACACGGATCAAGTGCTACCTTCTTGATAACAACCACGCCGTTTTGATCAAGTCATTATTACTATACAAGTTACTATTGTACTGTAATGTATAACATGTGATTTATAAATCAAGTTAGCATTAGTATCATGATCATTGTTATTATGCCTGATGGCCGCGCCAATGTAACATAGCTTTATGGATGTTTCCCGTGGAATCTGAAAATGAAAAACAAGTTGATTTCTGCCTCTGTGGGTCTGGTTCTGCTGGGATTAGAAACTCAGACAGACAGGCATGGTTCTCTTTGATGGATTGGTAACTCAGTCGTGTCCAGCGCCATCAAAGGGCTGTAATCATTACATCAGAGCTGCAACACTTTTGATGACCATCTGACTTCTGCTTTTGGAGACATCCGTCTCACAACCCAGAGGAGCTCTCTAACCCTCTAATTGTGAAGACATACAGTAGAGAGCCCACAAACAGAGATATGGTTCCAGTGCATACATCACCATCAATGTAACATCCTTCAAAGAGCTGCGTGATAGTGGCTTATCTCACTGTTCGCGATAGTCCATTTTTGGTACTGTTTCATCTACTAACACTCGAAGTCCTCTCATTGAGTTGTTTTCCTGTGATTAGAGTCTTTGTCCTCCTGACAACATTTTGATGATCACTACCCCATCACACAACAAGACATGAAGAAGAAGAAATGTGTGTTTTTTCAGAGGAGGCAAAGCTGTTTTAGAGAAATCAGAAACATTTGAGAGAGACCAAAACCTTGGAGACAGAAGACGGGGAGAAGAGTGTGTGAGTGTGATAAAGAAGTGTAATATCAGAAGGATTTATTTATTTTCCAACAAGGGAGGGGGAGAAATTGTTGGGTGAGTTTAAGCATGGAGGTACTGAGGGAGTTCAAGGCCAATGAATTTAAAAAGCACAAAAAAGTCAGTGAATTTTTTTTTCTCACTATCAATCCTCAAAATGAATTAGATTTTTTTTGGAGGGTGGAGGGAAAGAAATAGTTGATTTCTCTCTTTTTATTTTCTTTCTTTTTCAACAGATGTAGAAATGATTGAATCCCCAACTGGGCTCATTATCTGCGTCCTCCTGAGGCGGTGGGTAGAGGGGGGTGGGGTGGGGGGGGGTGTACTGGCGGTCTTAAAGCAACGATTCAAACATGATTTGTATTAAAGCCAACAATCTCCCTCACTTGAGTATGAAATTACTGAAAACCTTGGGTATAAAGAAGGAAGAGATGTCATGAAAATAGAATTGTTTTTGATGCTGTAAATCCCAGCGAAGATCATGCAGAGGCCTATGCCAACTAAGATGCAAGTAAAAAAACATATCGTTTTAACATTATGATCACTGTCAAGGGCCGCACTCCCGTTCATCTACCGATTGTTCAGCACACTGTGTTTAAGGGACTACCCACTGGTAGAAGTCTGACTGATGACATTTTCGCACAATTCTACATGTAAAATCGAATTGCACTAGGTTCGCAAATCACGGCCGGCACTCTGTTCAGAGGTGCTAAGTACACTCGGCCGGCACTCTGTTCAGAGGTGCTAAGTACACTCGGCCGGCACTCTGTTCAGAGGTGCTAAGTACACTCGGCCGGCACTCTGTTCAGAGGTGCTAAGTACACTCGGCCGGCACTCTGTTCAGAGGTGCTAAGTACACTCGGCCGGCACTCTGTTCAGAGGTGCTAAGTACACTCGGCCGGCACTCTGTTCAGAGGTGCTAAGTACACTCGGCCGGCACTCTGTTCAGAGGTGCTAAGTACACTCGGCCGGCACTCTGTTCAGAGTGCTAAGTACACTCGGCCGGCACTCTGTTCAGAGGTGCTAAGTACACTCGGCCGGCACTCTGTTCAGAGGTGCTAAGTACACTCGGCCGGCACTCTGTTCAGAGGTGCTAAGCACACTCGGCCGGCACTCTGTTCAGAAGTGCTAAGTACACTCGGCCGGCATTCTGTTCAGAGGTGCTAAGCACACTCGGCCGGCACTCTGTTCAGAGGTGCTAAGTACACTCGGCCGGCACTCTGTTCAGAGGTGCTAAGTACACTCGGCCGGCACTCTGTTCAGAGGTGCTAAGCACACTCGGCCGGCACTCTGTTCAGAAGTGCTAAGTACACTCGGCCGGCATTCTGTTCAGAGGTGCTAAGCACACTCGGCCGGCACTCTGTTCAGAGGTGCTAAGTAAACTCGGCCGGCACTCTGTTCAGAGGTGCTAAGTACACTCGGCCGGCACTCTGTTCAGAGGTGCTAAGTACACTCGGCCGGCACTCTGTTCAGAGGTGCTAAGTACACTCGGCCGGCACTCTGTTCAGAGGTGATAAGTACACTCGGCCGGAGGTGCTAAGCACTCTGTTCAGAAGTGCTAAGTACACTCGGCCGGCACTCTGTTCAGAAGTGCTAAGTACACTCGGCCGGCACTCTGTCCAGAGGTGCTAAGTACACTCGGCCGGCACTCTGTTCAGAGGTGCTAAGTACACTCGGCCGGCACTCTGTTCAGAGGTGCTAAGTACACTCGGCCGGCACTCTGTTCAGAGGTGCTAAGTACACTCGGCCGGCACTCTGTCCAGAGGTGCTAAATACACTCGGCCGGCACTCTGTTCAGAGGTGCTAAGTACACTCGGCCGGCACTCTGTTCAGAGGTGATAAGTACACTCGGCCGGCACTCTGTTCAGAGGTGCTAAGTACACTCGGCCGGCACTCTGTTCAGAAGTGCTAAGTACACTCGGCCGGCACTCTGTTCAGAAGTGCTAAGTACACTCGGCCGGCACTCTGTTCAGAGGTGCTAAGTACACTCGGCCGGCACTCTGTTCAGAGGTGCTAAGTACACTCGGCCGGCACTCTGTTCAGAGGTGATAAGTACACTCGACCGGCACTCTGTTCAGAGGTGCTAAGTACACTCGGCCGGCACTCTGTTCAGAGGTGATAAGTACACTCGGCCGGCACTCTGTTCAGAAGTGCTAAGTACACTCGGCCGGCAAATGCTTTTGGTGTGTCTGACCCGTTAGCTTTTATATTTAGTTTTTCTAAAGAAGGATTCAGTTGTGGTTTTGAGTGTTTTGACACTGCACAGAAAGCACAAAACATTCTGGTCTTTTAGGGTCCTATTATAACTCTCCCAACAAACATGATTCCCAGTATTATCGTAAACCCTGAGCGCTGTCAACAGTCATTTACATAAACAATTAAAACGGGGGTTGCAGTTGATTTTAATAGCGATACATTATTTGAAAATCATTTTCTGTTGTACACCACTCTCATTAGTGTAGGTGCTGCCCTTTGGAGATAAGTATTCAGTCAATTATTAGTGAATATGTTGTGTTGTGTAGTAGTCCTGTGTTGTGACTAACACACATAGGGTTTCTTTGATGACTGAGCCTATTCCTAGGGGAGGCCATACAGTGGTGTGTGTGTGTGTGTGTGTGTGTGTGTGTGTGTGTGTGTGTGTGTGTGTGTGTGTGTGTGTGTGTGTGTGTGTGTGTGTGTGTGTGTGTGTGTGTGTGTGTGTGTGTGTGTGTGTGTGTGTGTGTGTGTGTGTGTGTGTGTGTGTGTGTGGCTGAGTGTGTGTGTGTGTGTCTGTGTGTGTGTGTGCGTGTGTGTGTCTGTGTGTGTGTGTGTGTGTGTGTGTGTGAGAGAGAGAGAGAGAGAGAGAATAATGAGGGCTTTGTTTTTGCCTGTTTGTTAATGGTTATGGTTTAACCTTACAAATCCATCTTCAGCAGCAGCACACATATCCCTGTGTCTTTTCCTCTCCTCTGTCTGCTGTATTCCCTCTCTCCTCTCGTCCTTGAGCGAGAGAGGGGGATTGACACAGCTCTCAAACAGCCAAATGAAAACATTAAACTGACGTGACACGAGGCTTCCGCTGGCATCCGCATCGCCACTCCTCTTTGATCCAAACACCACTTCTCTGGCAGAAAGACACACAAGAGGGAGAGCGAGAGATGAGAGAGAGAGATGGAGAGAGAGAGATGGAGAGGGAGAAAAGGAGGGGGGAAAGGGGCCTCTGTCTCATTCCAACACTCATAGTAGAACTGAAAGCAGCCCCTGGCTTAAAACATGTGGAAGAGGAGGAAAGGAGGAGAATAAAGGAAGGAGGAGGAGGTGGAGGCGGAGGAATGGAAATTACTGTAATATCCTGAGAGTGGAGGGTGTTTAGCTTGAAGTATGTTGACAAGGGGAGTCGAGAGTGGTCCGTGACCGTTGCTGAGCCCAGGTGAGTGTGATCCTACATTTACATTTACATTTAAGTCATTTAGCAGACGCTCTTATCCAGAGCGACTTACAAATTGGTGCAATCACCTTATGACATCCAGTGGGACAGTCACTTAACAATAGTGCATCTAAAACTTAGGGGGGGTGGGGTGAGAGGGATTACTTAACCTATCCTAGGTATTCCTTAAAGAGGTGGGGTTTCAGGTGTCTCCGGAAGGTGGTGATTGACTCCGCTGTCCTGGCGTCGTGAGGGAGTTTGTTCCACCATTGGGGGGCCAGGGCAGCAAACAGTTTTGACTGGGCTGAGCGGGAGCTGTACTTCCTCAGTGGTAGGGAGGCGAGCAGGCCAGAGGTGGATGAACGCAGTGCCCTTGTTTGGGTGTAGGGCCTGATCAGAGCCTGGAGGTACTGAGGTGCCGTTCCCCTCACAGCTCCGTAGGCAAGCACCATGGTCTTGTAGCGGATGCGAGCTTCAACTGGAAGCCAGTGGAGAGAACGGAGGAGCGGGGTGACGTGAGAGAAACTTGGGAAGGTTGAACACCAGACGGGCTGCGGCGTTCTGGATGAGTTGAAGGGGTTTAATGGCACAGGCAGGGAGCCCAGCCAACAGCGAGTTGCAGTAATCCAGACGGGAGATGACAAGTGCCTGGATTAGGACCTGCGCCGCTTCCTGTGTGAGGCAGGGTCGTACTCTGCGGATGTTGTAGAGCATGAACCTACAGGAACGGGCCACCGCCTTGATGTTAGTTGAGAACGACAGGGTGTTGTCCAGGATCACGCCAAGGTTCTTGGCGCTCTGGGAGGAGGACACAATGGAGTTGTCAACCGTGATGGCGAGATCATGGAACGGGCAGTCCTTCCCCGGGAGGAAGAGCAGCTCCGTCTTGCCGAGGTTCAGCTTGAGGTGGTGATCCGTCATCCACACTGATATGTCTGCCAGACATGCAGAGATGCGATTCACCTGGTCATCAGAAGGGGAAAGGAGAAGATTAATTGTGTGTCGTCTGCATAGCAATGATAAGAGAGACCATGTGAGGTTATGACAGAGCCAAGTGACTTGGTGTATAGCGAGAATAGGAGAGGGCCAAGAACAGAGCCCTGGGGGACACCAGTGGTGAGAGCGCGTGGTGAGGAGACAGATTCTCGCCACGCCACCTGGTAGGAGCGACCTGTCAGGTAGGACGCAATCCAAGCGTGGGCCGCGCCGGAGATGCCCAACTCGGAGAGGGTGGAGAGGAGGATCTGATGGTTCACAGTATCGAAGGCAGCCGATAGATCTAGAAGGATGAGAGCAGAGGAGAGAGAGTTAGCTTTAGCAGTGCGGAGCGCCTCCGTGATACAGAGGAGAGCAGTCTCAGTTGAATGACTAGTCTTGAAACCTGACTGATTTGGATCAAGAAGGTCATTCAGAGAGAGATAGCGGGAGAGCTGGCCAAGGACGGCACGTTCAAGAGTTTTGGAGAGAAAAGAAAGAAGGGATACTGGTCTGTAATTGTTGACATCGGAGGGATCGAGTGTAGGTTTTTTCAGAAGGGGTGCAACTCTCGCTCTCTTGAAGACGGAAGGGACGTAGCCAACGGTCAGGGATGAGTTGATGAGCGAGGTGAGGTAAGGGAGAAGGTCTCCGGAAATGGTCTGGAGAAGAGAGGAGGGGATAGGGTCAAGCGGGCAGGTTGTTGGGCGGCCGGCCGTCACAAGACGCGAGATTTCATCTGGAGAGAGGGGGAAAAGAGGTCAGAGCACAGGGTAGGGCAGTGTGAGCAGAACCAGCGGTGTCGTTTGACTTAGCAAACGAGGATCGGATGTCGTCGACCTTCTTTTCAAAATGGTTGACGAAGTCATCTGCAGAGAGGGAGGAGGGGGGGAGGGGCGGAGGATTCAGGAGGGAGGAGAAGGTGGCAAAGAGCTTCCTAGGGTTGGAGGCAGAAGCTTGGAATTTAGCGTGGTAGAAAGTGGCTTTAGCAGCAGAGACAGAGGAGGAAAATGTAGAGAGGAGGGAGTGAAAGAATGCCAGGTCCGCAGGGAGGCGAGTTTTCCTCCATTTCCGCTCGGCTGCCCGGAGCCCTGTTCTGTGAGCTCGCAATGAGTCATCGAGCCACGGAGCGGGAGGGGAGGACCGAGCCGGCCGGATAGGGGACATAGAGAGTCAAGGGATGCAGAGAGGGAGGAGAGGAGGGTTGAGGAGGCAGAATCAGGAGATAGGTGGGAGAAGGTTTGAGCGGAGGGAAGAGATGATAGGATGGAAGAGGAGAGAGTAGCGGGGAGAGAGAGCGAAGGTTGGGACGGCGCGATACCATCCGAGTAGGGGCAGTGTGGGAGGTGTTGGATGAGAGCGAGAGGGAAAAGGATACAAGGCAGTGGTCGGAGACTTGGAGGGGAGTTGCAATGAGGTTAGTGGAAGAACAGCATCTAGTAAGGATGAGGTCGAGCGTATTGCCTGCCTTGTGAGTAGGGGGGGAAGGTGAGAGGGTGAGGTCAAAAGAGGAGAGGAGTGGAAAGAAGGAGGCAGAGAGGAAAGAGTCAAAGGTAGACGTGGGGAGGTTAAAGTCGCCCAGAACTGTGAGAGGTGAGCCGTCCTCAGGAAAGGAGCTTATCAAGGCATCAAGCTCATTGATGAACTCTCCGAGGGAACCTGGAGGGCGATAAATGATAAGGATGTTAAGCTTGAAAGGGCTAGTAACTGTGACAGCATGGAATTCAAAGGAGGCGATAGACAGATGGGTAAGGGGAGAAAGAGAGAATGACCACTTGGGAGAGATGAGGATCCCGGTGCCACCACCCCGCTGACCAGACGCTCTCGGGGTGTGCGAGAACACGTGGGCGGACGAAGAGAGAGCAGTAGGAGTAGCAGTGTTGTCTGTGGTGATCCATGTTTCCGTCAGGGCCAAGAAGTCGAGGGACTGGAGGGAGGCATGGGCTGAGATGAACTCTGCCTTGTTGACCGCAGATTGGCAGTTCCAGAGGCTACCGGAGACCTGGAACTCCACGTGGGTCGTGCGCGCTGGGACCACCAGAGTAGGGTGGCCGCGCCACGCGGTGAGGAGCGTTTGTATGGTCTGTGCAGAGAGGAGAGAACAGGGATAAACCGACACATAGTTGACAGGCTACAGAAGAGGCTACGCTAATGCAAAGGAGATTGGAATGACAAGTGGACTACACGTCTCGAATGTTCAGAAAGTTAAGCTACGTAGCAAGAATCTTATTGACTAAAATGATTAAAATGATACAGTACTGCTGAAGTAGGTCAGCTGGCAGTGGGTGCGTTGTTGACACTACACTAATCAAGTCGTTCCGTTGAGTGTAATAGTTTCTGCAGTGTTGCTATTCGGGGGCTAGCAGGCTAGCTAGCAGTGTTGTTTACGTTACGTTGCGTTAAAAGAACGACAATAGATGGCTAGCGAACCTAGAAAATCGCTCTAGACTACACAATTATCTTTGATACAAAGATTGGCTATGTAGCTAGCTAAGTAGCTAGCTACGATCAAACAAATCAAACCGTTGTACTGTAATGAAAATGAAGTGAAAATGTGATACAACCTGTGAATGCGACCGGGTAGTTGAGTTCTATACAGAAGACGTTGGCTAGCGTTGGCTAGCTGTTGGCTAGCTAGCAGAGTCACCTACGTTAAGGACGACAAATAGCTGGCTAGCTAACCTCGGTAAATTAAGATAATCACTCTAAGACTACACACTCTAAACCTAAACAACACAATTATCTTGGATACGATGATACGATGATACGAAGACAGCAAAGACAGCTATGTAGCTAGCTAACACTACACTGATCAAGTCGTTCAGTTGAGTGTAACAGTTTCTCCAGTGCAGCTAATCAGTGGACGTTAGCTAGCTGGCTAGTGAAGACTACGTTAGGACGGCGAAATACGATAATTACGCAATTATCTTTGATACAAAGACGGCTATGTAGCTAGCTGAGAAGAAATTGCTAAGATAAGACAAATCAAACCGTTGTGATATAATGAAATATAATGAAAAAGTAATGAAAAAGTTATACTACCCGTTGGAGCGACGTGCAGATGCGACCACTCGCTCCAACCGGAACCGGAACAAAAAGCAAAGCCCATCCTCTCCTCAGGAGCTCCCTCCATTCCTGTCTGTCTGTGCTAGGCTGAATCTACCCCAACTCTCTTACCCAAAACACTCAACCCTTTCGTACACCCCTAAACTCTTTCCCCCATCCACTCCTCTCACCCCCTCTCTCCCTCTCTCCACCCCTCCCCATCTCAACCCTGAAGTGAGGCACATGTAAGGGAGAGAGATGGATAAAGAGGGAAGGAACTGCCTCACGTCCCACTCCCTCATCCTCCCCTCTCTCTCTATCTCCCTTCTCTCTGTCTCTCCCACCTCACGTCCCACTCCCTCCTCCTCCCCTCTCTCTCTATCTCCCTTCTCTCTGTCTCTCCCACCTCACATCTCATCCCCTCCCATTTGTTTCAACGAATAAAGAGCTTTGAAGAGGAGAAAAAGAGCGTATCGATTGGCCCTCTGAAAGATGCAGGCCTAGCTCATCCAGCCTAGCCGCATTGTGAGTGCAGCCCCTCAACGATCAATACCCCCGGATGAGGAGAGGGGGAGGAGGGGATGGGAGAGGAGAGGGAGAAATCCCCATCTTCATGAACTGGGGGTTTACAGGGACTTCCAGAGGAAGGTTGGGATGACGAGAGGAAAGGCAGAGAGAGAGAGTAAATGGATTGATTGACAGGTGGAGAAACTGGATGGAGAAAAAGAAAGAGAGAGAGAAGGATGGGCAGATTGCGTGGGAGAGAGAGACGGAGACTGAACAAAACAGAGAGAGGAAAAAAAGAGAAAGCAAAAAAAGAAGAGAGAAACAGAAACAAGCCACTACAGTCATGAATCTTAGACCAGTGCATCTTGACTGGTGACATCTGTCTTTTCTCAGGGACAGACAGTGTGTCAGTCTCCCAGCAGTGTAAGTGTCTAAGTGGACGAGACACAGCAGGATATGAGGTATCACCATGAAAAGAGAAACCCCCTAAAGCAGCAGAGTGTGGAACAGGAATGACCCCCGGTTGGAGGATTATGACTTTATCCCCCAGCTAATGAGAGAGGATCAGCAGTGAATCCCTCTCCAAATCAATAAACAGACAGATAATAACGCCCAGGCCTTTACAGGCTTAGCACAGGATCACAGCAGAGAGAGGGAGGCCAGGCTTTCATGAAGACAGGCCCAAGCTGGTAGACATTATCTGGGATAAGAGGAGGATAGGGTCCCCCGGGAACATGGGGCCCTCAGTCCTCTTTTATGCCACATGCACGCTAGTACACTCATGCACACACTCACACACGGACCTGGTTCAATATCTCCAAGGTCTTTTATATGATGATTCCAATATTCAGTGTATGAGCAAAACAGAGCGGTCTGACACCCAATCACAGAAGGTATTCAGATTGGATGTGTGCATATGGTAAGTGGTGACAGCTCAGTGTGTGAGAGCAAACATCCCCTGACTGTCCCTGTCTTTGTTGTCTGTGTGGATAGATGTGTCAATCCCTGTCCATCTCAGGGGCCCTGCTGCTTGATAAAGCCTTAATCACACCAGGCAGCCACACGGCCAGCCCCGAGACTCGGCAAACACCATCTCCTTTTGGCAAACAGCCTCTTCTCCTCGTCCCCGACCTGGGTCGGGAGGGGGGTGGGGGAGACCCCGCGGGGGTTAAACTCTTTCAGATCATGTACACATAATAAGCCTTGTTAATATTCATGGTTTTTCAGGTACAGCGAAGGTTAAATTTTACTTACTTTTCAAATCTCATTACTAATACATGGCGCCAATAGGAATATTCAAAGCTGCTGGGTGACCAGAGGTTGATGAGATCCCTACCTTTCCACTGACATTTAAACACATTACCATTTCAGCCCCTTCCTCTCAATCGCAGCCACAGAATAAATTGCTGGCTAATCACAGCTCACCCGGGCTTCTCTGACAGTCCGAGTGTTCCGAGAGGAATGATGATATTCCAGACAAAGGGGCCATTAGGACTCTCATTATGTGGAGTCTTTCCACAGAGAGAAAGAGAGGAGGAAGAGGAAAGTGTGAGGAGAGATGGAAATGTGACATTTCAAATTCACTCAACAATGCCCTCTAAATCCATGTCCTTAAAGAGCTCAGGGCATTTCTGTTTATTTCAACCTGATCAACATCCATCGGTCTATAACCCAGTTTGGTCGATTAACAACTTGATTTGTTTTGTGTGTTTAGCAAACTATGGGAGAACCAGTGCGTGCTAAGCTTTGTTTGGTTCTATGTTAAGATCTACGATCAACAATCCCGCAGCAAATCGAGCTATTTTATTAGGATCCCCATTAGTTGCTGGAAAAGCAGCAGCTCCTCTTCCTGGGGTCCCACACAAAACTTAAAACATGACATAATACAGAACATTTAATAGACAAGAACAGCTCAAGGACAGAACTACATACATTTAAAAAAGGCACACGTAGCCTACATATCAATACAAACACACAAACTATCTAGGTGAAATAGGGGAGAGACGTTGTGCTATGAGGTGTTGCTTTATCTGTTTTTATTTAACCAGGTGTGCTGTTTATTTGACCAATATGAGGTGCAACAGAGTTCCATGCAATAATGTCTATATAATAATGTACACTTTCTTGAATTTGTTCTGGGTTTGGGGCCTGTGAAAAGACCCCTGCTGGCATGTCTGGTGGGGTAAGTGTGTGTGTCAGTGCTGTATGTAAGCTGACTATGCAAACAATTTGGGATTTTCAATACATGAAGGTTTCTTATAAAAATAACAAGTGATGCAGTCAATCTCTACTCAACTCTTAGCCAGGAGAGACTGGCAGCATAGTATTTATATCAGCCCTCTCATTACAATGAAGAGCAAGACGTGCTGCTCTGTTCTGGGCCAGCTGCAGCTTAACGAGGTCTTTCCTTGCAGCCCTCGACCACACGACTGGACAATAATCAAGATAAGATACAACTAGAGCCTGCAGAACTTGCTTATTGGAGTGTGGTGTCGAAAAAGCAGAGCATCTCTTTATTACGGACAGACCTCTCCCCATCTTTATAACCATTGAATCTATATGTTTTGACCATGACAGTTTACAATCTAAGATAACACCAAGTAATGCATATCAGTGACACTGCTATGATTTCCCAGTATCTATATATTTGGCAGTCCTCTTCCAGCTCGTATCCGCCTAGTATTTGATCAGAAATTATATAATATCAATGCATACTTGAAGGTCCTTATTTCAAAGAAATCAACATCTGTTCAGTCCAGTAGCTGTATTTCCTCTGCCTCACAGTGTCTAAGCCCTACTGTAGGTGTGAGCGCCTGCGGAGCTTCTCAGGTGTGTGTGTGTTTGTGTGTTTGTGTCAGGTCCCTCCCATGTGGTTGTGAGAGACCCCTCCAGTGGTTTAGGTGAACAAACAGAGACAAAACTCTCCCCATCAGCCTCTATCAGGATCACAGGTATCTGACAACGAGCTGACTGTAGCCCTCAGGCACTCAGCTGCACGACAGAGAGGAGAGGAGAGGAGAAGAGAGAGGAGAGGAGAGAGGAGAGAGGAGAGAGGAGAGAGGAGAGAGGAGAGAGGAGAGAGGAGAGAGGAGACAGGAGAGAGGAGACAGGAGACAGCAGACAGGAGACAGGAGACAGGAGACAGGAGACAGGAGACAGGAGACAGGAGACAGGAGACAGGAGAGAGGAGAGATGAGAGAAGATATGTCACGTTCTGACCTTTATTTCCTTTGTTTTGTATTTATTTAGTATGGTCAGGGCGTGAGTTGGTTGGGCAGTCTATGTTTGTATTTCTATGATTTGGGGATTTCTATGTTTCGGCCTAGTATGGTTCTCAATCAGAGGCAGGTGTCATTAGTTGTCTCTGATTGAGAATCATACTTAGGTAGCCTGGGTTGCACTGTTTGTTGGTGGGTGATTGTCTATGTTAGTGGCTTGTGTCAGCACAGGTCTCATTTGTAGCTTCACAGTCGTCATTGGTTTATTGTTTTTGTATAGTGTTGCAGTGTTCAGTGTTCTCTTTATTAAAATTCACTATGAACACATACCACGCCGCATTTTGGTCCTCTAATCCTTCTCGCCTCTCCTCTTCAGATGAAGAAGAGGAAGACCATGACAAGAGAGGAGAGAGGAGAGGAGACAGGGAAGAGGCAGGTGACATATCAGGAGACACACACAACAAGAAGGTACTATGGCTGGAGTTAAAAAAGACACACAAGCACGTCAAGTTTGTAAACTTGCTAGTATTAGTTTACTTTTGTGCCTTAATTATTTGATCCCATTTGCTCATCTTAGGTTATCTATGGGTATTTAAAATGTGTTCGCAGAACAAGATGTTTCTTCAAGCTTGAATGACGGGTGTTTGTGTTTGGAAGTGTGGTTGTGTGTGAGGGGTTGGGCAGAACACCACAATTCTCTTGCGTCAATACGTCTCAGTTGGAGCTCACATTAAACAGATCAAAGTGAAGCCAACATCACATCAACAGTCCTGAAGAGAAAGAAGTTTGGGGAGGGGATGCCTTCCTGTCCATAACGTCCCTCATTTCCCCTCTCCATCCCTTCACCCCTCCTCTCTTCTCTGGTCCCTCTTTGGCTGTTTGTCACTAAATGAAACCCACAGACTGACAGGCCAATATTTAAGTCTTTAAAATGACTAACAGCAAATTAATTTTTCATCCTTTCTTATCTGTAAATGATAGGCTGTGGGTCTTCCCAGACCCAGTTCTCTCCCTGCGGGCAACTCCTGCAACCCGGGCCTTGGTTTCATCCTAAACGCTGGTAAATGGCTCGCCGCACAAATAATGCATAAACAGCTGTTTTGCCCAAGTAAGTTATCCTCTTAAAAGATTTAGAGGCCTCTCCCACACTCTCCTACTCTCTCTCTCAGTTAATTCATCAATTTCTTATGATAGCAACAGTTCTGCTCAGCGCTGCTCAGCTCGGGGTGTTGAAGTACCAATTAGGGCCCTGGTTCCCCTGGTCCTTGCAGCCACACCTCTCTTCCCCCTCCTACTCATCCTCTTCCCTCCCATCTCCCCATACACATCCTTCTATCACCTTTATCTATCTGTCGTCAATCATGCTTTCCTCTTCTCGGAAGACAGGTCTCAAATGGAAAGAGTTCTTAGATATTATTCTTTATTAACTTTCTAGTACTCTAAATGATTTATCTCAGATAATCACTGATCAAGAGAAAGAAAACACACATCAATCAAGAGGACTGCTTCTTGGAGGCAGGCGGTGTGTCCCCAGATCAGGGACACTTTTTACAAGACGTGTGGTAAACAGCATTGCCAAGTGCCAGCCCAGTGGTGTCCTGAGCCGACTCCTCATGCGCCAGGATGACCCCGTCAAGGCTCCCAGAACGGGCTCTCCCAAAATCTGGAGTCGGATCTTATCAGAAACCCCTAAACCCAGAATTGGATCCAGTCTGATCCTGCTTCAAAACCACCCAGCCTCCTGCTCTAACCACTGCCCCGATTGAACCAGATGGTGCTGCTCCTTCACATATCAGAAGATCTTAGGTTGGCTCCTCCAGGGAGACGGGGGAGATGGTGAAGGGTGGTAGTGAGACAGAGGAAGACAGTAGTATGATGTTTATAATTAGCTGATAGTGGGGTGGGTCACCATTTTGATACTGAAGTGCTGCCACTAGTTGGAAGCGTGTTCAAATTTGACATGCTCGGACTCCTCGGCCTTCTTTGTCTCCATCATGCTGTGAGCCAGACTGTGGTCTTTTCTTAATGAGTAGTCTCAGATGTCTCAGCCAAAGCCTGTGCCATACCCTCATAGTACAGTGACTGTGTACCAGAAATCACAACACACATATCCTCTTCGCACTATCAGCAGAATCAGAATAACTTTTTCATCTCAAAGGAGCTTTCGAACGTTCTAATGCTGAGAGAGTGAATGGGCTCTTTTCATTTATTACAAGGCCCATCGACTTCCATACAAGACTGTCCTTCTCTATGAAAACAACTGGATATAAGTGAATTCTAAATTAAAAGTTTTAAATAAAATAAACAGTCTATGCAAACAGAGTACACATGATTCAGGCCTCTTGCATCTTACTTGCATCTTACAGAGTTGTCCACTGTCCTGTGGTGCTGAACCGTCACTGTCCACGGTGCTGAATCCCCGTTATTAGCTTGTGTAGCATAGGACCCTCCTCCCTTCCCAATCTCCCCTTTTAGCAAAACTTTCCTTTTATTTTTTTCTTCATAATTATTTCATTGGGGAAGCCATATTTTTTCAAACGCATCTGCGCAAACTAACTTTTCCTTTTATCCCTGTCCTTTTCCCAGTTCTTGTGAGCAGAAAAGGTGTTGTATTTTACTTCACGGCCATGGAACATTGAGCACATTCGTTGCATTTCACAGTGGCTCTCTTCACACAGGGCCTAGAAGTGTTCAGCATGAGAAATAAAATACCATCTTTGAAATTGTCCCCAGATTCTTTTTGCTAGATACTATATCAAGCAGCCTATCTAGAGTCATTTATTTCTGTTTCATGTAAAATATTTGGTTTCCTCTCCAAACCAATTATTCCATTAAAGGAATGACTCTCCTCAGATTATAACCCGGCCTAATTGATTTATCTGAGAATCACTATTCCTTTATTCTACACATAGCTTCTCATCTCTCTGTGTTGTTTTACTTCATTTGAGCCTCTTTTGCTCCTCCATCTCCTGCTCATTAGTTGTAGCTGATTGAATGCATAGTGGAGTATGGAGGATATCGTGGCTTCTGCATGGATTTATTCTCCCCACCACCAAATCAACAGCAAAGCCATGTAAAGTCATTTGTCAAACATTTCCTTTAATAGGGCGTTCCTTCCTCCTTTTTTCTTCTTCTTCTCCCTTTCTTTTTTCTTTTTTCTGGAAGGCAGACCCTCCTCAAAAATAGTGGGGGAAAAAGTGTCGGGAGGGCTGAAGGAGGGGTGAAGGAGGGGGTTAGGATGAATGATTCATGAGGTCCACGGAGAAAGACAGACAGAAGAGAAGACGCTTCAAAGGGAAACGTTGTTGATTTTTCTGGCCCATGTTGAGAGCCGGGAGGTCGGGCAGGGGAGCCCAGGGGAGAAGCAGCTCGGCAGAGCTATGGGCACCAGGAGGGCCCCCCAACCCCCCCGGCCCGCGCCCCACGGCAGACGGGTCAGTCTCTAGCTCACTCTAATGAAGCCCTTGGCCCCCTCATCGGAGGACAGAGTGGCAAGTGTTGGGAGCGCCTCAACCCCCCTACTCCTCCATCTCCTCCCCCCTACCTTCCTCCACCACCCTCACACTCCCATCATGTCCCCCTGTGCCCTACTAGAGCCGAGCATAGTAAGCGTGAACTACACACACTCTCACTCTCTCCTCTCTCTTTCTCCTTCTCTATCTATCTATCTCTCTCTCCCTTTCTCTCACTCACTCACTCACTCACTCACTCACTCACTCACTCACTCACTCACTCACTCACTCACTCACTCACTCACTCACTCACTCACTCACTCACACACTCACACTCACACTCACACTCACACTCACACTCACACTCACACTCACACTCACACTCTCTCCTCTCTCTTTCTCTTTCTCTCTCTATCTATCTATCTCTCTCCCTTTCTCTTCTCTCATTCACTCACTTACACTCGCTCACACACACACACACACACACACACACACACACACACACACACACACACACACACACACACACACACACACACACACACACACACACACACACACACACACACACACACACACACACACACACACACACACACACACACACACACACACACACACACCACCATCCACTCACCCCAAGCCTTTGATTTGTGCATTCCAAAGCAGCCATCCACCACCCAAGAGCCCTGGTACCAGCCAGGCTGCCCTGTCACGTGACAATGTATGCAAATGTGTGCACTTCATCATTGTCGCTAATATCATTATTACAATTATCTCCCTATTAATCAGACGGATTGTATAATCTGGAAGGGTCATGGTTATTGTAATCAGACAATTAGATCTCTTTTTTGTGTGATTGTAGATGAAGAATTTACATTGTAATAACGATGTGTGTGCCACTGAGTTACACGGAATGCTTTCAAATAACTGTAGTCGGCAATAGAAGGGTGTAGATCCATGGAGCTTTGAATTGACTCCAACCAGGGGCCTTTGGGAGCTAACATGTATTTGGGTCTCAGGCAAGGTTAATCATCTGGCAAGTGTGGTTCATCCATCAACCTACCACCATTATCCTAGACACACATTGTTGTCTCCTCAAATAGAAAAATCTGAAAGGGCTTACTGGTGATTTTTAAGAAAGTTCCTTTTCTGCATGCATAACCCTCCTCCCTCTTCCTTTTTAAATGACTTAAGGGAGGTTGTTGGGCATCACAGCAGCTAATTAGATTAGTAGCTAAATTAAAAGCTGATTATTCCCTTGATAGCTTCTGGACATATATTTACACAGTAGCATTTATCTTTTAAAACAAGCTGCTTTTCTTGCTCTTTCAGCTGTGTTAACGTGCTAGATAGGGACTGGGTCTTAGGGGAGAGGGGAGAGGGGGAGACTGTGCGTGTGGGTGTATGTGCGTGTGTGCGTGTGTGTGTGCGCTGCGGCAGGGGTTGGTAGCGATGGTGCGAGCTAGCGCTAATTAAGCTAATCGAAACTCTTTGAAAATCCTTCTGATGAGGCTAATTATTTCTCCAGTCATCGTTAGGATCATTAGCACTGTGGAGGGCTTCATAAAGAGGACAGTTTGACTCAGATGGAATAGATGACAACAGGGAATGGAAGCACTGGGTTCTGTCTCTGGGTATAAAGAGGTTTTATCTTTCTTATTTTATTAATCTTCTCTCTATCTCTCCCTTTCTGTCTCGCCCATTCTGTCTCTCTGTCTCATTCTCTCTTCCTTCCTTCCTTCCTTCCTCTCTCTCTCTCTCTCTCTCTCTCTCTCTCTCTCTCTCTCTCTCTCTCTCTCTCTCTCTCTCTCTCTCTCTCTCTCTCTCTCTCTCTCTCTCTCTCTCTCTCTCTCCATCCTAATCCCACTCCCTCTTTCTCTCCTCCTCACTGTCTATCACCAGGATCACTGTTTGATATTGTCTCTCAAGGTTAAGTGTTTGACCCAAAGACTAGACCTAACATAGTAAACGTAAATCTGTGACACTCAAATTAGTATGATATGTTATGTTTAGTATGGTTACATAAGACAGAAGGTTACTTAGGAGGGAGGTTGGTCAGGGAGGATGAATGGGCCTATAATTCAAACATCTAGCAACCTAAAGGTTGCGTGTTCGAATCAGATCACAGACAACTTTTGTATTTTGGAAAATTAGCAACTTTGCAACGGCCAACTACTTTTGAGCTACCTTCCAAATACTTACTATGTTAGCTCTTCCCTAACCCCTAACCTTAACCCAGACACAAACCTTAACTCTAACCTTAACCTTGAACCTAACCCCTAGCTTAGCTAATATTAGCCACCTCGCCACCTAGCTAACGTTAGGCACAACAAATTGGAATTTGTAACACATCATACATATCATTCTTTCATCACATTCCCAGTGGGTCAGAAGTTTACATACACTCAATTAGTATTTGGTAGCATTGCTTTTAAATGGTTTAACTTGGGTCAACTGTTTCGGTTAGCCTTCCACAAGCTTCCCACAATAAGTTGGGTGAAGTTTGACCCATTCCTCCTGACAGAGCTGGTGTAACTGAGTCAGGTTTGTAGCCCTCCTTGCTCGCGCATGCTTTTTCAGTTCTGCCCACACATTTTCAATAGAGTTTAGGTCAGGGCTTTGTGATGGCCACACCAATACCTTGACTTTGTTGTCCTTAAGCCATTTCGCCACAACTGTGTAAGTATGCTTGGGGGTCATTTTCCTTCCTCATGACGCCATCTATTTTGTGAAGTGCACCAGTCCATCCTACAGCAAAGCACACCGGTAACATGATGCTGCCACCCCCGTGCTTCACGGTTGGTGTTCTTCAGCTTGCAAGCACCCCCCCCCCTTTTTCTTCAAACATAATGATGGTCATTATGGCCAAACAGTTCTATTTTTGTTTCATCAGACAAGAGGATATTTCTCCAAAAAGTACAATCTTTGTCCCCATGTGCAGTTGAAAACCGTAGTCTGGCTTTTTTTATGGCGGTTTTGGAGCGGCCTTTCAGGTTATGTCGATATGGAACTAGTTTTACTGTGGATATAGATACTTTTGTACCTGTTTCCTCCAGCATCTTCACAAGGTCCTTTGCTGTTGTTCTGGGATTGATTTGCACGTTTCACACCAAAGTATGTTAATCTCTAGGAGACAGAACACGTCTCCTTCCTGAGCAGTATGATGGCTGTGTGTTCCCATGGTGTTTATACTTGCATACTATTGTGTGTACAGATGAACGTGGTACCTTCAGGCGTTTGGAATTTGCACCCAAGGATGAACCAGACTTGTGGGGGTCTACAAATTATTTTCTGAGGTCTTGGCTGATTTCTTTTGATTTTTCCCTGATGTCAAGCAAAGAGGCACTGAGTTTGAAGGTAGGCCCATAAATACATCCACAGGTACACCTCCAATTGACTCAAATGATGTCAATTAGCCCATCAGAAGCTTCTAGAGCCATCACTTTCTGGAATTTCCCAAGCTGTTTAAAGGCACAGTCAACTTAGTGTATGTAAACTTCTGACCCAAATAATCTGTCTGTTAACAATTGTGGGAAGAAATGACTTGTGTCATGCACAAAGTAGATGTCCTAACCAACTTCCCAAAACTATACAGTAGTTTGTTAACAATACATTTGTGGAGTTGTTGAAAAACAAGTTTTAATGACTCCAACCTAAGTGTATGTAAGCTTCTGACTTCAACTGTACCTACCCTGAAAACAGACTACTAACCTCAGAAATGTTGTTGGGGTCAGTATGAGTGTAAATGACCAGTTAATGCGTGTAATCCAGTGAAGGATACTGAGCCACTGTGTCTCATCCATTCATTAATGCTTGAATTCAGCTGGACAACATACAGTAACATTGCCTTGTCTTATATTTAAATATTTAATTGCTGCAAAGATCAATGTGGGAGAAAACTCTTCCAAATGTATGTGAACACTTACACAGAAGTATTGCTGTATTATTAAACATCCCATGTTGAGATGGTGGTTCAATTGAAATGAAATTGAAAAAGGAAGAGAGGAAATGGATGTACAGTAACGTTAGGATCTAAATGCATTTCTCTTATGAGTTGTAACAAGGCACATCTGTGTGTAAAAAAATATATAAGGATTTGTCCAAAATATACGATTAACATTTCCAAATTTAAGGAAACATTCAAAATAATTCAAATGTATTGATGAATAAAAAAAGGAATACAAATTAAAGTGCATAAACAAAAAAGTTGCCAGACTTCAATTGTACTTCAGACTCGAGAAACACACATTTAAAATGTTTTCACCCACTCAATCCCTCATTCACCCCTATGTTACTTGCTACTTGTCCATAGGACTGGCTGACATTCACTCACTCACCCATTCACAGTATTTCTCACTCACTCACTCACTCACTCACTCACTCACTCACTCACTCACTCACTCACTCACTCACTCACTCACTCACTCACTCACTCACTCACTCACTCACTCACTCACTCACTCAGGATAACTTTCCTGCAATGCATTACATTTAACACTTGTTTTGTATTTGAGGTTTAAAAAGGATTCTGAAGTTTGTAATTAACATTTTGAAATGTTAAACTTGATTTGAATGAATCAACCCCTAGAAAAATGTCCAATCATTTTAATCCACGTAATAATTCACATTTCCTGTTGCTGCAGGATTACATTCCTGCTGCAGCAAACTGGCTCAAATTAAGATCCTACATTGTTTACTTTTTACTCAAGTAGAAGAAAAATGACTGACTGAAAAATACTAAAACACGTACAAGAACTTGGAATAGCTACTCAATTACAGTAACGAGAGTAGTTGTAATCAGCTACTTTACATCTCTGCCTTTTGGTCTCCCTCCGCACCAAAATGTTGTTCAATCAAACACTGTATTTTAGTCGAAAGCCCAAGACTAAATCAAATTTTATTTGTCACATGTGCCAAATACAACAGGTGTAGACCTTCCCGTGAAATACCAGCCTAAATGGCTACCGACCCATAGCCCCCACGTCTGTAGCCATGAAGTGCTTTGAAAGACTGGTCATAGCTCACATCAACACCATTATCCAAGAAACCCTGGACCAACTCCAGTCTGCATACCCCCCCAACAGATCCACAGATGATGTAATCTCTATTACACTCCACATTACACTCCACACTGCCCTTTCCCACCTGGACAAAAAAAGGACATCTACGTGAGAATGCTATTCATTGACTACAGTTCAGCGTTCAACACCATAGTACCCTCAAAGCTCATCACTAAGCTAAGGACCCTGGGACTAAACATCTCCCTCTGCAACTGGATCCTGGACTTCCTGACAGGCCGCCACCAGGTGGTAAGTGTAGGTAGCAACATATCTGCCACGCTGATCATCAACACAGGGGCTCCTCAGGGGTGCATGCTTAGTCCCCTCATGTATTCCCTGTTCACCCATGACTGTGTGGCCAAGCACGACTCCATCCAACACCATTAAGTTTGCCAAAGACACAACAGTGGTAGGCCTTATCACAGACAATGATGAGACAGCCTATAGGGAGGAGGTCAGAGACCTGGAAGTGTGGTGCCAGGATAACAACCTCTCCCTCAACGTGATCAAGACAAAGGAGATAATTAAGGACTACAGGAAAAGGAGGACCGAGCATGCCCCCATTGTTATGCAGGTGAATGAGGACCCAAAAGCGACTTGGCGAAAACAGAGTATTTAATCCAGTAAAGTTACTTTACAAACAAAAGGCATAATACTACTCGTAATGACGAGAACAGACAGGAGACTTGATCAAGAACTGCAGGTTGCCTCGGGAAGGCACTTGAACCTAGCAGACTCAGACACCTGCTCACCACGCAGCATCTGAGGGAAACACGACACGACAGGGCAATACATAGACACAGCACGGTGAACAATAGATAAGGAGCCGACAGGGCAGGAACGGAAAACAAGGGAAGAAATAGGGACTCTAATCAGGGGAAAAGATAAGGAACAGGTGTGGGAAGACTAAATGATGATTAGGGGAATAGGAACAGCTGGGAGCAGGAACGGAACGATAGAGAGAGGAGAGAGAGGGAGGGGGAGAGAGAGGGATAGAAAAAGGGAACGAACCTAATAAGACCAGCAGGGGGAAACGAACAGAAGGGAAAGCAAAATGACAAGACAATCTAAGACAAAACATGACACCCATTCTCATCGACGGGGCTGTAGTGGAGCAGGTTAGGAGCTTCACGTTCCTTTGTGTCCACATCACCAACAAACTATCATGGTCTAAACACACCAAGACAGTCATGAAGAGGGCACGACAATGCCTATTCCTACTCAGGAGACTGAAAATATTTGGCATGTGTCCTCAGATCCTCAAAAAGTTATACAGCTGCACCATTGAAACAATCCTGACTGGTTGCATCATCGCCTGGTATGGCAACTGCATGGCCTTTGACCGCAAGGCACTACAGAGGGTAGTGTGAACGGCCCAGTACATCACTGGGGCCAAGCTTCCTGCCATTCAGGACCTCATACCAGGCGGTGTCAGAGGAAAGGCACAAAAAATTGCCAAGGATTTCAGCCACTCTAGTCATAGACTGTTCTCTCTGTTACCACATGGCAAGCGTTACAGGAGCGCCAAGTCGAGGTCAAAAAGGCTTCTTAACAGCTTCTACCCCCAAGCCATAGGACTCTTTAACAGTTAATCAAATGGATACCCGGACTATTTGCATTGTACCCCCCCAAACCCCATTTTTACGCTGCTGCTACTCTCTGTTTATTATCCATATTAATTAAACCAACTAACCGGTGCCCCCGCACATTGACTCTGTACCGGAACCCCTTGTATATAGCCTCGCTACTGTTATTTTATTGTTGCTCCTTAATTATTAGTTATATTTCTATTCTTTTTTCATTTTACTTTACATTTTTTCTTAAAACTGCATCATTAGTTAAGGGTGTCATGTTTTGTCATTTATTATCTTGTCTTGTCCCTGTGCTTCCCATTCTATTCGTTTCCCTCTGCTGGTCTTATTAGGTTCTTTCCCTCTTTCTATCCCTCTCTCTCCCCCTCCCTCTCTCACTCTCTCGCTCTCTCTTCTCTCTATCGTTCCGTTCCTGCTCCCAGCTGTTCCTATTCCCCTAATCATCATTTAGTCTTCCCACACCTGTTCCCGATCCTTTTCCCTGATTAGAGTCCCTATTTCACTCCTTGTTTCCCGTACCTGCCCTGTCGGATCCTCATTTATAATTCACCGTGCTGTGTCAATGTTTTGCCCTGTCGTGTCGTGTTTCCCTCAGATGCTGCGTGGTGAGCAGGTGTCTGAGTCTGCTAGGTTCAAGTGCCTTCCCGAGGCAACCTGCAGTTCTCGATCAAGTCTCCAGTCTGTTCTTGTCTTTACGTGTAGTATTATGCTTTTTGTTTTGTAAAGTTTATTCTGGATTAAATACTCTGTTTTCGCCAAGTCGCTTTTGGGTCCTCATTCACCTGCATGACAGAAGGATCCGACCGAGGAATGGACCCAGCGACTACAGACGCTCGTAACACTGCCGTCGAGATCCAAGGAGCCATGCTCGGCAGACACGAGCAGGAATTGTCTGCTGCTCGCCATGCCGTGGAGAACCTGGCCGCTCAGGTTTCCGACCTCTCTGGACAGTTCCAGAGTCTTCGTCTCGTGCCACCTGTTACTTCCTGGCCTGCCGAGCCTCCAGAACCTAGGGTTAATAACCCACCTTGCTACTCCGGGCAGCCCACTGAGTGCCGCTCCTTTCTCACCCAGTGTGAGATTGTGTTCTCTCTCCAACCCAACACATACTCTAGAGAGAGCTCGGGTTGCTTACGTCATTTCACTCCTTACTGGCCGGGCCCGAGAGTGGGGCACAGCTATCTGGGAGGCAAGGGCTGATTGTTCTAACAATTACCAGAACTTTAAAGAGGAGATGATTCGGGTTTTTGACCGTTCAGTTTTTGGTGGGGAGGCTTCTAGGGTCCTGGCTTCCCTATGCCAAGGTGATCGATCCATAACGGATTACTCTATAGAGTTTCGTACTCTTGCTGCCTCTAGTGACTGGAACGAGCCGGCGCTGCTCGCTCGTTTTCTGGAGGGACTCCACACAGTGGTCAAAGATGAGATTCTCTCTCGGGAGGTTCCTTCCTGTGTGGACTCTTTGATTGCTCTCGCCAACCGCATAGAACGACGGGTAGATCTTCGTCACCAGGCTCGTGGAAGAGAGCTCGCATCAACGGTGTTTCCCTGCTCCGCATCGCAACCATCTCCCTCCTCTGGCTCTGAGACTGAGCCCATGCAGCTGGGAGGGATTCGCATCTCGACTAAGGAGAGGGAACGGAGGATCACCAACCGCCTGTGCCTCTATTGCGGATTTGATGGACATTTTGTTAATTCATGTCCAGTAAGAGGCCAGAGCCCATCAGTAAGCGGAGGGCTACTGGTGAGCGCTACTACTCAGGTCTCTTCATCTAGATCTTGTACTACTATGTCGGTCCATCTACGCTGGACCGGTTCGGGTGCTACATGCAGTGCCTTGATTGACTCTGGGGCT
Organism: Oncorhynchus gorbuscha; assembly: GCF_021184085.1. Taxonomy (NCBI): domain Eukaryota; kingdom Metazoa; phylum Chordata; class Actinopteri; order Salmoniformes; family Salmonidae; genus Oncorhynchus; species Oncorhynchus gorbuscha. The sequence continues at coordinate 66,911,022 of NC_060188.1, forward strand.
GAGGGTTGTTTCATGGACGAAGCATGGGTTCGGAAACATAACATTCCTTTCAGACAGTTAGACAAGCCTACGCCCATGTTTGCCTTAGATGGTAGTCATCTTCCCAGTATCAAATTTGAGACACTACCTTTAACTCTCACAGTATCTGGTAACCACAGTGAGACTATTTCTTTTTTGATTTTTCATTCACCTTTCACACCTGTTGTTTTGGGTCATCCCTGGCTAGTATGTCATAATCCTTCTATTAATTGGTCTTGTAATTCTATCCTATCCTGGAACGTATCTTGTCATGTGAAGTGCTTAATGTCTGCCATCCCTCCCATTTCTTCTGTCCCCACTTCTCAGGAGGAACCTGGCGATTTGACAGGAGTGCCGGAGGAATATCATGATCTGCGCACGGTCTTCTGTCGGCTCCCGAACGTAAGGCTCTCGAGGATTATTTATCTGTGTCTCTTGACGCCGGTACCATAGTGCCTTCTTCCTCTCCGGCCGGGGCGGGGTTCTTTTTTGTTAAGAAGAAGGACGGTACTCTGCGCCCCTGCGTGGATTATCGAGGGCTGAATGACATAACGGTTAAGAATCGTTATCCGCTTCCCCTTATGTCATCAGCCTTCGAGATTCTGCAGGGAGCCAGGTGCTTTACTAAGTTGGACCTTCGTAACGCTTACCATCTCGTGCGCATCAGAGAGGGGGACGAGTGGAAAACGGCGTTTAACACTCCGTTAGGGCATTTTGAGTACCGGGTTCTGCCGTTTGGTCTCGCCAATGCGCCAGCTGTTTTTCAGGCATTAGTTAATGATGTTCTGAGAGACATGCTGAACATCTTTGTTTTTGTCTATCTTGACGATATCCTGATTTTTTCACCGTCACTCGAGATTCATGTTCAGCACGTTCGACGTGTTCTACAGCGCCTTTTAGAGAATTGTCTCTACGTAAAGGCTGAGAAGTGTTCTTTTCATGTCTCCTCCGTTACTTTTCTCGGTTCCGTTATTTCCGCTGAAGGCATTCAGATGGATTCCGCTAAGGTCCAAGCTGTCAGTGATTGGCCCGTTCCAAGGTCACGTGTCGAGTTGCAGCGCTTTTTAGGTTTCGCTAATTTCTATCGGCGTTTCATTCGTAATTTCGGTCAAGTTGCTGCCCCTCTCACAGCTCTTACTTCTGTCAAGACGTGTTTTAAGTGGTCCGGTTCCGCCCAGGGAGCTTTTGATCTTCTAAAAGAACGTTTTACGTCCGCTCCTATCCTCGTTACTCCTGACGTCACTAGACAATTCATTGTCGAGGTTGACGCTTCAGAGGTAGGCGTGGGAGCCATTCTATCCCAGCGCTTCCAGTCTGACGATAAGGTTCATCCTTGCGCTTATTTTTCTCATCGCCTGTCGCCATCTGAGCGCAACTATGATGTGGGTAACCGTGAACTGCTCGCCATCCGCTTAGCCCTAGGCGAATGGCGACAGTGGTTGGAGGGGGCGACCGTTCCTTTGTCGTTTGGACAGACTATAAGAACCTTGAGTACATCCGTTCTGCCAAACGACTTAATGCCCGTCAAGCTCGTTGGGCGTTGTTTTTCGCTCGTTTCGAGTTTGTGATTTCTTACCGTCCGGGTAGCAAGAACACCAAGCCTGATGCCTTATCCCGTCTGTTTAGTTCTTCTGTGGCTTCTACTGATCCCGAGGGGATTCTTCCTTATGGGCGTGTTGTCGGGTTGACAGTCTGGGGAATTGAAAGACAGGTTAAGCAAGCACTCACGCACACTGCGTCGCCGCGCGCTTGTCCTAGTAACCTCCTTTTCGTTCCTGTTTCCACTCGTCTGGCTGTTCTTCAGTGGGCTCACTCTGCCAAGTTAGTTGGTCATCCCGGGGTTCGAGGCACTCTTGCGTCTATTCGCCAGCGATTTTGGTGGCCGACTCAGGAGCGTGACACGCGCCGTTTCGTGGCTGCTTGTTCGGACTGCGCGCAGACTAAGTCGGGTAACTCTCCTCCTGCCGGTCGTCTCAGACCGCTCCCCATTCCTTCTCGACCATGGTCTCACATCGCCCTAGACTTCATTACCGGTCTGCCTTTGTCTGCGGGGAAGACTGTGATTCTTACGGTTGTCGATAGGTTCTCTAAGGCGGCACATTTCATTCCCCTCGCTAAACTTCCTTCCGCTAAGGAGACGGCACAAATCATTATCGAGAATGTGTTCAGAATTCATGGCCTCCCGTTAGACGCCGTTTCAGACAGAGGCCCGCAATTCACGTCACAGTTTTGGAGGGAGTTCTGTCGTTTGATTGGTGCGTCCGTCAGTCTCTCTTCCGGGTTTCATCCCCAGTCTAACGGTCAAGCAGAGAGGGCCAATCAGACGATTGGTCGCATACTACGCAGCCTTTCTTTCAGAAACCCTGCGTCTTGGGCAGAACAGCTCCCCTGGGCAGAATACGCTCACAACTCGCTTCCTTCGTCTGCTACCGGGTTATCTCCGTTTCAGAGTAGTCTGGGTTACCAGCCTCCTCTATTCTCTTCCCAGCTTGCCGAGTCCAGCGTTCCCTCCGCTCAAGCGTTTGTCCAACGTTGTGAGCGCACCTGGAGGAGGGTGAGGTCTGCACTTTGCCGCTACAGGGCACAGACTGTGAGAGCCGCCAATAAACGCAGGATTAAGAGTCCTAGGTATTGTTGCGGCCAGAGAGTGTGGCTTTCCACTCGCAACCTTCCTCTTACGACAGCTTCTCGTAAGTTGACTCCGCGGTTCATTGGTCCGTTCCGTGTCTCCCAGGTCGTCAATCCTGTCGCTGTGCGACCTGCTTCTTCCGCGACATCTTCGTCGCGTCCATCCTGTCTTCCATGTCTCCTGTGTTAAGCCCTTTCTTCGCACCCCGTTCGTCTTCCCTCCCCCCTCCCGTCCTTGTCGAGAGCGCACCTATTTACAAGGTACATAAGATCATGGACATGCGTTCTCGGGGACGGGGTCACCAATACTTAGTGGATTGGGAGGGTTACGGTCCTGAGGAGAGGAGTTGGGTTCCGTCTCGGGACGTGCTGGACCGTTCACTCATTGATGATTTCCTCCGTTGCCGCCAGGATTCCTCCTCGAGTGCGCCAGGAGGCGCTCGGTGAGTGGGGGGTACTGTCATGTTTTGTCATTTATTATCTTGTCTTGTCCCTGTGCTTCCCATTCTATTCGTTTCCCTCTGCTGGTCTTATTAGGTTCTTTCCCTCTTTCTATCCCTCTCTCTCCCCTCCTCTCTCACTCTCTCGCTCTCTCTTCTCTCTATCGTTCCGTTCCTGCTCCCAGCTGTTCCTATTCCCCTAATCATCATTTAGTCTTCCCACACCTGTTCCCGATCCTTTTCCCTGATTAGAGTCCCTATTTCACTCCTTGTTTCCCGTACCTGCCCTGTCGGATCCTCATTTATAATTCACCGTGCTGTGTCAATGTTTTGCCCTGTCGTGTCGTGTTTCCCTCAGATGCTGCGTGGTGAGCAGGTGTCTGAGTCTGCTAGGTTCAAGTGCCTTCCCGAGGCAACCTGCAGTTCTCGATCAAGTCTCCAGTCTGTTCTTGTCTTTACGTGTAGTATTATGCTTTTTGTTTTGTAAAGTTTATTCTGGATTAAATACTCTGTTTTCGCCAAGTCGCTTTTGGGTCCTCATTCACCTGCATGACAAAGGGCTTGTAAGTAAGCATTTCACTGTAAGGTCTGATGTATTCGGCGCATGTGACAAATACAATTTGATTTGATTTAACTCTGTGAAATATAAGATATTACAGTTTTTAACATCCCTTTTGTAGAATACTCTTGAACAGAGCTCATCCAGTTTATTCTCCAGTGATTGCACATTGGCCAGTAGGACGGTATGGTAGAGGCGTGTTACCCATTCACCGACGAATTCTCACAAGACATCCGGACTTGCGTCCCCTGTATCAGCGTTTCTTTTCTTCATGCGAATGCCGGGCATTTGGGCCTGGTCCAGCATCTGAAGTAAATCCTTTGTATCTGACTCGTTAAAGAAAATAATCTTTGTCCAGTTCAAGGTGAGTAATCGCTGTTCAGATATCCAGAAGCTCTTTTCGGTCACAGGAGATAGTGGCAGAAATTGTATGTACAAAATAAGTTACAATAAATGTAAAAAAAATGAACAAACTGGCACAATTGGTTAGGAGCCCGTAAAATGGCAGCCATCATCTCCGGTGCCATTCCCATTTTTTGGTGGGCAATCCTATCCCGTCCCATGCTGTACACTGTACTGTATGTACTGTAGGTTCAGTAAGTGGACATTAGCAGGCCTGCAGCGGGAAAACAGGACCCCCGTGCCATTCATTATTCACTAGGCCAGACAGAGTAGAGTAGCAGCCTGGCTAGCTGCTCCATTAACAGGATATTCTGGCCCAGAGATGCTGGACATGCAGTCATTTAGGGAGATATGGCTTCAGGGACCCCAAGCTCTTTGTCTGTCTATCTGTCTATATGTCTGTTTGCACTATCTGTGTGTCTGCCTGTGTTCACCCACCGTGGGCTGTGTGTGAGTGAGTTCAAGTTGTCTGGCCTTCTGAGTGGATCTGCTATTAGCTACTGTCTGTGTTTTGTTTTGCTCCACTTTAGAACACATGGGCCTTGTCCCATAGTATTAACATAGTAATACCTATTTACAGTGTAGGTACCCATTAGTTACCTTTGTGTTTTTTTGTGTGAAATATGTCTGTGTTTGTTCACTTTTAGTTTGTCCTTGTATGGCTTATTAGGGGTTCACAGGGAAGCTGTAAATACCTATTTTTATTGTCTGATTTGTTTTGTTTGTTGACATGGTCAAATAACATAGATTGATAACCTTTTTCCCCCAATAAATTGACCCGAAATGAAAGGCCATAACTTGGTCAAGACAAATGGTACCAATTGTCCTATAGAGTGTGCTGTTATAAGCAGTCTCATTTACATTAACCCTCATATCCGTCGCTCCTGTTTGACCCAGAGGCTTTCAACTTTCCACGCAGGTGTCATTCATCTTGTTGAACACATTTTCCTCATGGACTCATAAGGTCAGTCAGGATAGATTTACCTCCATCCAGAACATTTTGGAAAAGCTGAGGGATTGGTTAAGAGACGGCTGAGTTATTGAAACATAAAGGAAAGCCGGTATTATGTGTCCATTGAAATCCTTTGTAAATCCACTTGAAACGTTTTAGGGGTATCAAAGACATTACCATGAAGGGGAGGGACCATGTTAAGTTTGGCATTGATATATTTAAATAAGTAAACTATTAACAATTCATTCAATTTAATGCTTAAAATAATCACATAAAAAATATCTTCCCATGGACTAAAGTCAGGTTCACTCCAGATGTGGTATAGTCCCTAAAGAGTTTGAGAAAATAAAATGAATGCATTTAGAGATGGCCACGGTATACCATTAGATGCATATTAGCGCAAACACTAATATGCTAAAATATGCGAGACGTACTTTTAAATGTAGGCCCATGGTACAGGTCTTAACTTAGTTTGGTCAAAAGATAGCTGAGTTATTGACAAATTAAAAATCTGAAATTACACGTCCATCTAAACCACTGTAAATCCACTCGAAAATGGCCTATCATCTTGTCATACTGTACAACACTAGACTAAACTTCACTTGCGTCATCGTTGTGGTTTTAAAAGACAAACATCGGAATGCTTTCACAGATTGCATATAAAGGAAGATAGTTCCTAAGTGATTGATTACTTACTTTGTTATCCAACTGATCTTGGTTCCTTTCTGTCATCCCGGTCACAGCTATATTTCTTTGTTGGCTTGTCGTGTATTGTTTGTGAATGTGTGTGCCTGTGCCTTCACACTGTGTATACTTGTGTGTTTGTCTTTGCACTTGTGTGTGTCTTGTGCTATGTGTCTTGCGCTGTGTGTCTCTGCACTGTGTGCGTATGTCTGTCTTCTGGCTGAGTGGCTGTGTTAGGTCAGGCCATGTAGAGAAGGGTGCTGGGTAGGGAGCATAGCCCCCGCTCACCTCACCTCTCTGACAGAGACACAGCTTCCCCATCGATTCTCGCTCACTCACTCTCCCACCGGCCTTGTCCTTTAAAGCACGGATGTTATGAAATGCACTGGTGTGTGTGAGACTGTGTGTGTGTACTTCAGGGAGAGTGAGTGTCTCTCTCTCTCTCTGTGTGTGTGTGTGTGTGTGTGTATATATTTTCTGCATGGCTTAGGCTGATTCTCAGGCACTAACAGAGCCATGATTTGTCTGCCCAGCTCTGCAGTGAACAACCTTATGTCTTGTGAGTATGGACTAATGCTCAGCACAGCACAGTATCTACAGTAGCCAAGAGGTTAGGTTTAGGTAAGGTGTGTGCATTGGTGGAAAAAGTACCCAATTGTCATACTTGAGTAAATGTAAAGCTACCTTAATAGAAAATGACTCAAGTAAAAGTGAAAGTCACCCACTAAAATACTACTTGAGTAAAAGTACAAGTATTTATTTTTAAATATACAGTGCATTCAGAAAATATTCAGACCACTTCCTTTTTTCCACATTTTCTTACTTTACAGCCTTATTCTAAAATAGATTAAATAAATGTTTCCCCTCGTCAATCTACACACAATACCCCATAATAAAAAAGCAAAAACAGATTTTTGACATTTTTCCAAATGAGTATTCAATTTCAATTCCTTATATTAAGCAAGCCAGATGGCACGATTCTTGTTTTATAAATTTACAGATAGCCAAGGGCAGACTCCAACACTCAGACATCATTTACAAACTAAGCATTTGTGTTTGGTGAGTCCTCCAGATACAGTAAGAGGCAGTAGGGATGACCACGGATGTTCTCGTGATAAGTGCCAAAATTTGACATTTTTTCCTGTCCTGCTAAGCATTCAAAATGTAACGAGTACATTTAGGTGTAAGAGATAATGTATGGAGTAAAAAGTAACATTATGTTCTTCAGGAATGTAAACAAAATTACAAATAAGTAATCATTTAAAGTATTTTTACTGAAGTACTTTACATCACTGGGTGTGTGGAAGTAGACGGGAAGGAAGCTAGAGGTGTTGTTGGGCGGAAGTGGAAAAGGGGTGTACCATGGGGCGTATTGGCGTTTGTCCACTGTACACATCTCATCTAACACAGCTACACAGGAAGTCACTTCCACCTCTACCTGCCTCCTCCCCTCTTTATCTCCGTCCTTTTACTACAAAACTCTATGTCCTCTCCCAGGGCTAGAGCCTCTCCCCAAGCCCCCTCTCCGGCCCTGCTGAGTAGGCAGAATGATGTTCATCCTACCCACTTGTTTTAACGTGCCATTGGCTTTCCCATGTGAGAGTTCTGTCTGCCTGCTCCTGCATCATTTAACAGACTCCTGCTCTGGGACGACAGGTATGGAGGAGAAGAGGAGGAGAGAGTACAGGAGAAGAGGAGAAGAGGCGAGAAAAAGAGAGGAGGAGGAGAGGCCTGATTGAGTCTGACGGCAGATGATGAGGGGAATGCTGCCCGCTGGCAGGATAAGTCCCATTCCAACACTTAACAACAGTGTGTGCACAGTGGGAGGGTGCCAGGGACTTTGTTCACTGCTCCCCATCCCACCAGTCAGTCAGTCAACAGCATTCAGAAATGCATCATGCACCTCATCTGTGTTGTTTTACCTCAGGGGATACAGTAGTAACCAGGCAAAACTATTGCTGAGTCTAGCCCTGCTGTAGTTCTGATGGCTGAATGCTGAATGTTTGAAGGATGTGTTGTTCATAGCTGCCCTTAATAAACATAGATCTATGATAAGGTTAACCAGGCCAAATCTTAACCATTAAGGGGAAAGATACATAACAATGACCTTAGATCAGTGTCTAGCTACCATTCCATCATACTCTGTTGTCATTTTAGTTGACTTTATGTCCCATTAACAAGGGTTAGAGAGTGGAACTTGTCTGAGCCAGTGTGTGTGAGGAGAGTAGTCAATGCAGTGATCTTCCCTTCACCAGACCCCAGAGGAATGTAGCTAACATATCATAGCTGGTCTTTAAGCATTTATCATGCCCATAAAGGAGTCCTGGCTGGATTATGTACAGAATTACATCAGATGAAATAGTGAGTAAAACAGCAAAGAGAGGCCCAGAGAGAGAAAGAAATTGAGATAGAGAAAGAAAAAGAGAAAGAGAGTGAGGTATACCAAACCTGGTTAAGGCTCAGCAAAGCAGTCCTATACAGGTTAAATAAAATGTATTTAAAATCAAATCAAATTTATTTATAAAGCCCTTCTTACATCAGCTGATATCTCAAAGTGCTGTACAGAAACACAGCCTAAAACTCCAAACAGCAAGCAATGCAAGTGTAGAAGCACGGTGGCTAGGAAAAACTCCCTAGAAAGGCCAGAACCTAGGAAGAAACCCAGAGAGGAACCAGGCTATGAGGGGTGGCCAGTCCTCTTCTGGCTGTGCCGGGTGGAGATTATAACAGAACGTGGCCAAGATGTTCAAATGTTCATAGATACCCACAGGGTGAAATAATAGTAATCACAGTGGTTGTCGAGGGTGCAGCAGGTCAGCACCTTGGCTTTTCGTAGCCGGTCACATTCAGAGTATATCTACTGCTGTCTCTAGAGAGTTGAAAACAGCAGGTCTGGAACAGGTAGCACATCCGGTGAACAGGTCAGGGTTCCATAGCCGCAGGCAGAACAGTTGAAACTGGAGCAGCAGCGTGGACTGGGGACAGCAAGGAGTCATCAGGCCTGGTAGTCCTGAGGCATGGTCAGGCCAGGTAGTCCTGAGGCATAGTCATACTTAAATTCACACAGGACACCGGATAAGGCAGGAGAAATACACCAGATGTAACAGACTGACCCGAGTCCCCTGACACATAAACTGCTGCAGCATAAATACTGTTAATTGGCTGGGAGGAGTTTGGGGGTGGCGGGGGGTTACAGTACAGTAATGCTTGTGGTCTGGGGGTTCGGGCAGAAGTTTTTTTTTTGTGTCAAGTGGAAAGTAAAGTGAACAGGGTTAGAGGCGGGAGAGGGGAATGGAGGGAGAGAAGAAGAGAAAATGGGTGGTAATATTTTCTGCCTTGTTTCGTTCTCTGCTGCAACCATCTCCTCACTCGCTGCCTATTTTAATCTGGATAAATACGATAACCTGCTCTTCATGAAAAATGGATGCCACTTCATTCAGCGGGACCCCCCCAGGCCCCAGGAGGTCCCTGTAAGCGAAGAGGTTGAGGGTCCGGCTAGCCAAAATCACCAGGCGTTATTAATTCACCCACAAATGAAATTTGGTTAGAAAGAAGAAGGGAAGAAAAAATAAACAGAGTAGAGGGGAGGGGCGGCTGTTGAGCGAGGGGTGCTGGGAACGCTTTTAGCCAATCATGTGGGAGAGTTTGTCAAGCAGGAGATTGCAATGTAAAATATTAATGGCGCTCCCCACCACCAAGAATGAGAGAGCCAGCCAGCTCCTAGAAGGGACACTGGCTGTCAATATTTCATGAGAGGGGCCTGGCCCAGACACAAGTCGCATGCTAGGCTACACGCTGTTGGGCTTAGCCAGCCTGGTCCTTAACGGCACACGCATCAGCCAGCCCTCCCCGCCTTGCCCCCCCCCTCACCTTTAATGTAGCCACCCTGAGGTGGTCAAGGGAGGGGGGCAAGAAATGGTTGAGGTGGGGGAAGTGCTAAGTTAGAGTGCTGGAGAGGACGTTTAACAGGAAGTGGGTCTTGGGCAGAAAATGCCCCTCGGAACGAGTTGTTTTGGAAGGCCACTTAGTTTCATTGGACAATGTGTGGTTCTGTTTGTGTGAAAGCACAGGTACCTTAGGATTTAGCTCAGTGAACTAAAGTTAGTGTGTGTGTGTGCAAATGTGCCCATGTGTGTGGTGGTTGAAAGTCAGGGCCTCACCGCAGAGCCAGCACTCAGGGCCTGGACGTTGACCCCCGTTGGGGCGGAGAGCGCTCTCTTCCCTCCCTGCCGAGCGCCCCTGAAAGCCCAGGTAGTAATGGTGTCTGACCCCTGACCCCTGGGGGCGTTCCACGTGTCCTGACCCCTCAATAATTAATGTGTGTGAAGGAACGTCCTGCCAGGGGAGTCTGCTCTGCTCTCTCACCTGCCTGGATTCACATACACTAACACACGCAAGTAGCCTTATTGATTTTGTTAACTGATCCGATACTGCCGACATAGAGAGGCAGGGGTGGCTGTGTTTCACTGGACAAACACATCCCTGCTCTTCTCTCTCTCTCTCTCTCTCTCTCTCTCTCTCTCTCTCTCTCTCTCTCTCTCTCTCTCTCTCTCTCTCTCTCTCTCTCTCTCTCTCTCTCTCTCTCTCTCTCTCTCTCTCTCTCTCTCTCTCTCTCTCTCTCTCTCTCTCTCTCTCTCTCTCTCTCTCTCTCTCTCTCTCTCTCTCTCTCTCTCTCTCTCTCTCTCTCTCTCTCTCTCTCTCTCTCTCTCTCTCTCTCTCTCTCTCTCTCTCTCTCTCTCTCATAGTATAAATATATATATTTCTTTCTCAAACTATAAAGACCTCTTAATTTATATATGACCCCTTGATAGTCCAATGATTGAAAATAACTGTTGTCTGTAAGATAGTATGCACTGACTTTTTTCCCCCAATAAAACACATTTCATGTTTCTTATCGATTCACTTATATCTGCATGACATTCAATATACAGCAACCTGCAGCCTGAGTCACGTGTACTATCACAAAAATGACATTGTGATGAAGTACAGTATGTATGTCAGAGGTGAACATCTTCTGGTGTTTTTCTGGGGCAGTTGAAGTAGGCTCTTCTGAGGACCCCCCCACCCCATCGCCGCCTCGTCTTCTCTTCCCAAGGTGCCATGTGCATGGTCTTTACTGTGTTTTGTCCATTAAGTGTGTTTGTGGCTGGGGGTCCAGTGCTGAGGGCTGAGGGTGACTGAGTGGACATCGGTGTGTGTGTCGTGTGTGTGTATGCTTGCTTAGCGAGTACCACTTCCTTCTGATTGGCTAAAGCCCAAGACCTCTGCCTTGCTAAAGCACCTCCCGAGCGTCTTACCAGTCGTGCCACGTGGAAAGCTATTCCACAGAGCAAGTGGGGACACTTCAGGCACGTGCGTTTGTGTTCTTCGGGGTTTGGTAAGGTAAAGGAAGTCTCACATCTCTTCATTCAGAAACAGTTACAGTTACATTTTATTCATTGTTGTAATTTAATACAACTCATTCTCTCCGCTGCATGTCAATCCTCACCATCCCATGAGAGGAGCACCCACCTTTTTTCTCTCACTTTCATGCATGTCTTTCCTTTTTTTGTTGTCTTTACAGCAACACGTGACGGTCCTATCAGACAGCTGTAACAGTGTTGTAGACTACTGTACTGTTGATGTGTTGTACTACTGTACTGTTGATGTGTTGTACTACTGTACTGTTGATGTGTTGTACTACTGTACTGTTGATGTGTTGTACTACTGTACTGTTGATGTGTTGTACTACTGTACTGTTGATGTGTTGTACTGTGTTGTACTACTGTACTGTTGATGTGTTGTACTACTGTACTGTTGATGTGTTGTACTGTGTTGTACTACTGTACTGTTGATGTGTTGTACTACTGTACTGTTGATGTGTTGTACTACTGTACTGTTGATGTGTTGTACTACTGTACTGTTGATGTGTTGTACTACTGTACTGTTGATGTGTTGTACTGTGTTGTACTACTGTACTGTGTTGTACTACTGTACTGTTGATGTATTGTACTACTGTACTGTTGATGTGTTGTAGACTACTGTACTGTTGATGTGTTGTACTACTGTACTGTTGATGTGTTGTACTACTGTACTGTTGATGTGTTGTACTACTGTACTGTTGATGTGTTGTACTACTGTACTGTTGATGTGTTGTACTACTGTACTGTTGATGTGTTGTACTGTGTTGTACTACTGTACTGTTGATGTGTGTACTACTGTACTGTTGATGTGTTGTACTACTGTACTGTTGATGTGTTGTACTACTGTACTGTTGATGTGTTGTACTGTGTTGTACTACTGTACTGTGTTGTACTACTGTACTGTTGATGTATTGTACTACTGTACTGTTGATGTGTTGTAGACTACTGTACTGTTGATGTGTTGTACTACTGTACTGTTGATGTGTTGTACTACTGTACTGTTGATGTGTTGTACTACTGTACTGTTGATGTGTTGTACTACTGTACTGTTGATATGTTATACTACTGTACTGTTGATGTGTTGTACTACTGTACTGTTGATGTGTTGTACTGTGTTGTACTACTGTACTGTGTTGTACTACTGTACTGTTGATGTATTGTACTACTGTACTGTTGATGTGTTGTAGACTACTATACTGTTGATGTGTTGTACTACTGTACTGTTGATGTGTTGTACTACTGTACTGTTGATGTGTTGTACTACTGTACTGTTGATGTGTTGTACTACTGTACTGTGTTGTACTACTGTACTGTGTTGTAGACTACTGTACTGTTGATGTGTTGTAGACTACTGTACTGTTGATGTGTTGTACTACTGTACTGTTGATGTGTTGTACTACTGTACTGTTGATGTGTTGTACTGTGTTGTACTACTGTACTGTGTTGTACTACTGTACTGTTGATGTATTGTACTACTGTACTGTTGATGTGTTGTACTGTGTTGTACTACTGTACTGTGTTGTACTACTGTACTGTTGATGTATTGTACTACTGTACTGTTGATGTGTTGTAGACTACTATACTGTTGATGTGTTGTACTACTGTACTGTTGATGTGTTGTACTACTGTACTGTTGATGTGTTGTACTACTGTACTGTTGATGTGTTGTACTACTGTACTGTGTTGTACTACTGTACTGTGTTGTAGACTACTGTACTGTTGATGTGTTGTAGACTACTGTACTGTTGATGTGTTGTACTACTGTACTGTTGATGTGTTGTACTACTGTACTGTTGATGTGTTGTACTGTGTTGTACTACTGTACTGTGTTGTACTACTGTACTGTTGATGTATTGTACTACTGTACTGTTGATGTGTTGTAGACTACTGTACTGTTGATGTGTTGTACTACTGTACTGTTGATGTGTTGTACTACTGTACTGTTGATGTGTTGTACTACTGTACTGTTGATGTGTTGTACTGTGTTGTACTACTGTAATGTTGATGTGTTGTACTGTGTTGTACTACTGTACTGTTGATGTGTTGTACTGTGTTGTACTACTGTACTGTTGATGTGTTGTACTACTGTACTGTTGATGTGTTGTACTACTGTACTGTTGATGTGTTGTACTACTGTACTGTTGATGTGTTGTACTACTGTACTGTTGATGTGTTGTACTGTGTTGTACTACTGTACTGTTGATGTGTTGTACTACTGTACTGTTGATGTGTTGTACTGTGTTGTACTACTGTACTGTTGATGTATTGTACTACTGTACTGTTGATGTGTTGTAGACTACTGTACTGTTGATGTGTTGTACTACTGTACTGTTGATGTGTTGTACTACTGTACTGTTGATGTGTTGTAGACTACTGTACTGTTGATGTGTTGTACTACTGTACTGTTGATGTATTGTACTACTGTACTGTTGATGTGTTGTACTACTGTACTGTTGATGTGTTGTACTACTGTACTGTTGATGTGTTGTACTACTGTACTGTTGATGTGTTGTACTACTGTACTGTTGATGTGTTGTACTGTGTTGTACTACTGTACTGTTGATGTGTTGTACTACTGTACTGTTGATGTGTTGTACTGTGTTGTACTACTGTACTGTTGATGTGTTGTACTACTGTACTGTTGATGTGTTGTACTACTGTACTGTTGATGTGTTGTACTACTGTACTGTTGATGTGTTGTACTACTGTACTGTTGATGTGTTGTACTGTGTTGTACTACTGTACTGTGTTGTACTACTGTACTGTTGATGTATTGTACTACTGTACTGTTGATGTGTTGTAGACTACTGTACTGTTGATGTGTTGTACTACTGTACTGTTGATGTGTTGTACTACTGTTCTGTTGATGTGTTGTACTACTGTACTGTTGATGTGTTGTACTACTGTACTGTTGATATGTTATACTACTGTACTGTTGATGTGTTGTACTACTGTACTGTTGATGTGTTGTACTGTGTTGTACTACTGTACTGTGTTGTACTACTGTACTGTTGATGTATTGTACTACTGTACTGTTGATGTGTTGTACTACTGTACTGTTGATGTGTTGTACTACTGTACTGTTGATGTGTTGTACTACTGTACTGTTGATGTGTTGTACTGTGTTGTACTACTGTACTGTTGATGTGTTGTACTACTGTACTGTTGATGTGTTGTACTATGTTGTACTACTGTACTGTTGATGTGTTGTACTACTGTACTGTTGATGTGTTGTACTACTGTACTGTTGATGTGTTGTACTGTGTTGTACTACTGTACTGTGTTGTACTACTGTACTGTTGATGTATTGTACTACTGTACTGTTGATGTGTTGTAGACTACTGTACTGTTGATGTGTTGTACTACTGTACTGTTGATGTGTTGTACTACTGTACTGTTGATGTGTTGTACTACTGTACTGTTGATGTGTTGTACTACTGTACTGTTGATATGTTATACTACTGTACTGTTGATGTGTTGTACTACTGTACTGTTGATGTGTTGTACTGTGTTGTACTACTGTACTGTGTTGTACTACTGTACTGTTGATGTATTGTACTACTGTACTGTTGATGTGTTGTAGACTACTATACTGTTGATGTGTTGTACTACTGTACTGTTGATGTGTTGTACTACTGTACTGTTGATGTGTTGTACTACTGTACTGTTGATGTGTTGTACTACTGTACTGTGTTGTACTACTGTACTGTGTTGTAGACTACTGTACTGTTGATGTGTTGTAGACTACTGTACTGTTGATGTGTTGTACTACTGTACTGTTGATGTGTTGTACTACTGTACTGTTGATGTGTTGTACTGTGTTGTACTACTGTACTGTGTTGTACTACTGTACTGTTGATGTATTGTACTACTGTACTGTTGATGTGTTGTAGACTACTGTACTGTTGATGTGTTGTACTACTGTACTGTTGATGTGTTGTACTACTGTACTGTTGATGTGTTGTATTACTGTACTGTTGATGTGTTGTACTACTGTACTGTTGATGTGTTGTACTGTGTTGTACTACTGTAATGTTGATGTGTTGTACTGTGTTGTACTACTGTACTGTTGATGTGTTGTACTGTGTTGTACTACTGTACTGTTGATGTGTTGTACTACTGTACTGTTGATGTGTTGTACTACTGTACTGTTGATGTGTTGTACTACTGTACTGTTGATGTGTTGTACTGTGTTGTACTACTGTACTGTTGATGTGTTGTACTACTGTACTGTTGATGTGTTGTACTACTGTACTGTTGATGTGTTGTACTACTGTACTGTTGATGTGTTGTACTGTGTTGTACTACTGTACTGTTGATGTGTTGTACTACTGTACTGTTGATGTGTTGTACTGTGTTGTACTACTGTACTGTTGATGTGTTGTACTACTGTACTGTTGATGTGTTGTACTATGTTGTACTACTGTACTGTTGATGTGTTGTACTACTGTACTGTTGATGTGTTGTACTGTGTTGTACTACTGTACTGTTGATGTGTTGTACTACTGTACTGTTGATGTGTTGTACTGTACTGTTGACTGTTGATGTGTTGTACTGTGTTGTACTACTGTACTGTTGATGTGTTGTACTACTGTACTGTTGATGTGTTGTACTATGTTGTACTACTGTACTGTTGATGTGTTGTACTACTGTACTGTTGATGTGTTGTACTGTGTTGTACTACTGTACTGTTGATGTGTTGTACTACTGTACTGTTGATGTGTTGTACTGTGTTGTACTACTGTACTGTTGATGTGTTGTACTACTGTACTGTTGATGTGTTGTACTACTGTACTGTTGATGTGTTGTACTACTGTACTGTTGATGTGTTGTACTGTGTTGTACTATTGTACTGTTGATGTGTTGTACTACTGTACTGTTGATGTGTTGTACTGTGTTGTACTACTGTACTGTTGATGTGTTGTACTACTGTACTGTTGATGTGTTGTACTACTGTACTGTTGATGTGTTGTACTGTGTTGTACTACTGTACTGTTGATGTGTTGTACTGTGTTGTACTACTGTACTGTTGATGTGTTGTACTACTGTACTGTTGATGTGTTGTACTATTGTACTGTTGATGTGTTGTACTGTGTTGTACTACTGTACTGTTGATGTGTTGTACTACTGTACTGTTGATGTGTTGTACTACTGTACTGTTGATGTGTTGTACTGTGTTGTACTACTGTACTGTTGATGTGTTGTACTGTGTTGTACTACTGTACTGTTGATGTGTTGTACTACTGTACTGTTGATGTGTTGTACTACTGTACTGTTGATGTGTTGTACTGTGTTGTACTACTGTACTGTTGATGTGTTGTACTGTGTTGTACTACTGTACTGTTGATGTGTTGTACTACTGTACTGTTGATGTGTTGTACTGTGTTGTACTACTGTACTGTTGATGTGTTGTACTACTGTACTGTTGATGTGTTGTACTGTGTTGTACTACTGTACTGTTGATGTGTTGTACTACTGTACTGTTGATGTGTTGTACTGTGTTGTACTACTGTACTGTTGATGTGTTGTACTGTGTTGTACTACTGTACTGTTGATGTGTTGTACTACTGTACTGTTGATGTGTTGTACTGTGTTGTACTACTGTACTGTTGATGTGTTGTACTACTGTACTGTTGATGTGTTGTACTGTGTTGTACTACTGTACTGTTGATGTGTTGTACTACTGTACTGTTGATGTGTTGTACTGTGTTGTACTACTGTACTGTTGATGTGTTGTACTGTGTTGTACTACTGTACTGTTGATGTGTTGTACTACTGTACTGTTGATGTGTTGTACTGTGTTGTACTACTGTACTGTTGATGTGTTGTACTACTGTACTGTTGATGTGTTGTACTACTGTACTGTTGATGTGTTGTACTACTGTACTGTTGATGTGTTGTACTACTGTACTGTTGATGTGTTGTACTGTGTTGTACTACTGTACTGTTGATGTGTTGTACTGTGTTGTACTACTGTACTGTTGATGTGTTGTACTACTGTACTGTTGATGTGTTGTACTATTGTACTGTTGATGTGTTGTACTGTGTTGTACTACTGTACTGTTGATGTGTTGTACTACTGTACTGTTGATGTGTTGTACTGTGTTGTACTACTGTACTGTTGATGTGTTGTACTGTGTTGTACTACTGTACTGTTGATGTGTTGTACTACTGTACTGTTGATGTGTTGTACTACTGTACTGTTGATGTGTTGTACTGTGTTGTACTACTGTACTGTTGATGTGTTGTACTGTGTTGTACTACTGTACTGTTGATGTGTTGTACTACTGTACTGTTGATGTGTTGTACTACTGTACTGTTGATGTGTTGTACTGTGTTGTACTACTGTACTGTTGATGTGTTGTACTACTGTACTGTTGATGTGTTGTACTGTGTTGTACTACTGTACTGTTGATGTGTTGTACTGTTGATTGTACTACTGTACTGTTGATGTGTTGTACTACTGTACTGTTGATGTGTTGTACTGTGTTGTACTACTGTACTGTTGATGTGTTGTACTACTGTACTGTTGATGTGTTGTACTGTGTTGTACTACTGTACTGTTGATGTGTTGTACTACTGTACTGTTGATGTGTTGTACTGTGTTGTACTACTGTACTGTTGATGTGTTGTACTACTGTACTGTTGATGTGTTGTACTGTGTTGTACTACTGTACTGTTGATGTGTTGTACTGTACTACTGTACTGTTGATGTGTTGTACTACTGTACTGTTGATGTGTTGTACTGTGTTGTACTACTGTACTGTTGATGTGTTGTACTGTTGATTGTACTACTGTACTGTTGATGTGTTGTACTGTGTTGTACTACTGTACTGTTGATGTGTTGTACTGTGTTGTACTACTGTACTGTTGATGTGTTGTACTACTGTACTGTTGATGTGTTGATGTGTTGTACTATTGTACTGTTGATGTGTTGTACTGTGTTGTACTACTGTACTGTTGATGTGTTGTACTACTGTACTGTTGATGTGTACTACTGTACTGTTGATGTGTTGTACTACTGTACTGATGTGTTGTACTGTGTTGTACTACTGTACTGTTGATGTGTTGTACTGTGTTGTACTACTGTACTGTTGATGTGTTGTGTACTGTTGATGTGTTGTACTACTGTACTGTTGATGTGTTGTACTGTGTTGTACTACTGTACTGTTGATGTGTTGTACTG
Organism: Oncorhynchus gorbuscha; assembly: GCF_021184085.1. NCBI lineage: Eukaryota > Metazoa > Chordata > Actinopteri > Salmoniformes > Salmonidae > Oncorhynchus > Oncorhynchus gorbuscha. The sequence goes on from NC_060188.1 coordinate 66,929,293, forward strand.
TGTTGTACTACTGTACTGTTGATGTGTTGTACTACTGTACTGTTGATGTGTTGTACTGTGTTGTACTACTGTACTGTTGATGTGTTGTACTACTGTACTGTTGATGTGTTGTACTGTGTTGTACTACTGTACTGTTGATGTGTTGTACTGTGTTGTACTACTGTACTGTTGATGTGTTGTACTACTGTACTGTTGACTACTGTTGTACTGATGTTGTACTACTGTACTGTTGATGTGTTGTACTGTGTTGTACTGTACTGTTGATGTGTTGTACTGTACTGTTGATGTGTTGTACTGTGTACTGTTGACTGTTGATGTGTTGTACTACTGTACTGTTGATGTGTTGTACTGTGTTGTACTACTGTACTGTTGATGTGTTGTACTGTGTTGTACTACTGTACTGTTGATGTGTTGTACTACTGTTGTTGATGTGTTGTACTGTGTTGTACTACTGTACTGTTGATGTGTTGTACTACTGTACTGTTGATGTGTACTACTGTACTGTTGATGTGTTGTACTACTGTACTGTTGATGTGTTGTACTACTGTACTGTTGATGTGTTGTACTGTGTTGTACTACTGTACTGTTGATGTGTTGTACTGTGTTGTACTACTGTACTGTTGATGTGTTGTACTGTGTTGTACTGTACTGTTGATGTGTTGTACTACTGTACTGTTGATGTGTTGTACTGTGTTGTACTACTGTACTGTTGATGTGTTGTACTACTGTACTGTTGATGTGTTGTACTGTTGTTGTACTACTGTACTGTTGATGTGTTGTACTGTGTTGTACTACTGTACTGTTGATGTGTTGTACTACTGTACTGTTGATGTGTTGTACTACTGTACTGTTGATGTGTTGTACTGTGTTGTACTACTGTACTGTTGATGTGTTGTACTGTGTTGTACTACTGTACTGTTGATGTGTTGTACTACTGTACTGTTGATGTGTTGTACTACTGTACTGTTGATGTGTTGTACTGTGTTGTACTACTGTACTGTTGATGTGTTGTACTACTGTACTGTATGTGTTGATGTGTTGTACTACTGTACTGTTGATGTGTTGTACTACTGTACTGTTGATGTGTTGTACTGTGTTGTACTACTGTACTGTTGATGTGTTGTACTGTACTGTACTGTACTGTTGATGTGTTGTACTACTGTACTGTTGATGTGTTGTACTGTGTTGTACTACTGTACTGTTGATGTGTTGTACTACTGTACTGTTGATGTGTTGTACTGTGTTGTACTACTGTACTGTTGATGTGTTGTACTACTGTACTGTTGATGTGTTGTACTGTGTTGTACTACTGTACTGTTGATGTGTTGTACTACTGTACTGTTGATGTGTTGTACTGTGTTGTACTACTGTACTGTTGATGTGTTGTACTGTGTTGTACTACTGTACTGTTGATGTGTTGTACTACTGTACTGTTGATGTGTTGTACTGTGTTGTACTACTGTACTGTTGATGTGTTGTACTACTGTACTGTTGATGTGTTGTACTACTGTACTGTTGATGTGTTGTACTGTACTACTGTACTGTTGATGTGTTGTACTACTGTTGATGTGTTGATGTGTTGTACTGTGTTGTACTACTGTACTGTTGATGTGTTGTACTGTGTTGTACTACTGTACTGTTGATGTGTTGTACTACTGTACTGTTGATGTGTTGTACTATTGTACTGTTGATGTGTTGTACTGTGTTGTACTACTGTACTGTTGATGTGTTGTACTACTGTACTGTTGATGTGTTGTACTGTGTTGTACTACTGTACTGTTGATGTGTTGTACTGTGTTGTACTACTGTACTGTTGATGTGTTGTACTACTGTACTGTTGATGTGTTGTACTACTGTACTGTTGATGTGTTGTACTGTGTTGTACTACTGTACTGTTGATGTGTTGTACTGTGTTGTACTACTGTACTGTTGATGTGTTGTACTACTGTACTGTTGATGTGTTGTACTACTGTACTGTTGATGTGTTGTACTGTGTTGTACTACTGTACTGTTGATGTGTTGTACTACTGTACTGTTGATGTGTTGTACTGTGTTGTACTACTGTACTGTTGATGTGTTGTACTGTGTTGTACTACTGTACTGTTGATGTGTTGTACTACTGTACTGTTGATGTGTTGTACTGTGTTGTACTACTGTACTGTTGATGTGTTGTACTACTGTACTGTTGATGTGTTGTACTACTGTACTGTTGATGTGTTGTACTGTGTTGTACTACTGTACTGTTGATGTGTTGTACTACTGTACTGTTGATGTGTTGTACTGTGTTGTACTACTGTACTGTTGATGTGTTGTACTACTGTACTGTTGATGTGTTGTACTGTGTTGTACTGTGTACTGTTGATACTGTACTGTTGATGTGTTGTACTACTGTACTGTTGATGTGTTGTACTACTGTACTGTTGATGTGTTGTACTGTGTTGTACTACTGTACTGTTGATGTGTTGTACTGTGTTGTACTACTGTACTGTTGATGTGTTGTACTGTGTTGTACTACTGTACTGTTGATGTGTTGTACTACTGTACTGTTGATGTGTTGTACTGTGTTGTACTACTGTACTGTTGATGTGTTGTACTATTGTACTGTTGATGTGTTGTACTGTGTTGTACTACTGTACTGTTGATGTGTTGTACTACTGTACTGTTGATGTGTTGTACTGTGTTGTACTGTACTGTACTGTTGATGTGTTGTACTACTGTACTGTTGATGTGTTGTACTGTGTTGTACTACTGTACTGTTGATGTGTTGTACTGTGTTGTACTACTGTACTGTTGATGTGTTGTACTACTGTACTGTTGATGTGTTGTACTACTGTACTGTTGATGTGTTGTACTGTGTTGTACTACTGTACTGTTGATGTGTTGTACTGTGTTGTACTACTGTACTGTTGATGTGTTGTACTACTGTACTGTTGATGTGTTGTACTGTGTTGTACTACTGTACTGTTGATGTGTTGTACTACTGTACTGTTGATGTGTTGTACTGTGTTGTACTACTGTACTACTGTACTGTTGATGTGTTGTACTACTGTACTGTTGATGTGTTGTACTGTGTTGTACTACTGTACTGTTGATGTGTTGTACTACTGTACTGTTGATGTGTTGTACTACTGTACTGTTGATGTGTTGTACTGTGTTGTACTACTGTACTGTTGATGTGTTGTACTACTGTACTGTTGATGTGTTGTACTACTTGTACTGTTGATGTGTTGATGTGTTGTACTACTGTACTGTTGATGTGTTGTACTACTGTACTGTTGATGTGTTGTACTACTGTACTGTTGATGTGTTGTACTACTGTACTGTTGATGTGTTGTACTGTGTTGTACTACTGTACTGTTGATGTGTTGTACTGTGTTGTACTACTGTACTGTTGATGTGTTGTACTACTGTACTGTTGATGTGTTGTACTATTGTACTGTTGATGTGTTGTACTGTGTTGTACTACTGTACTGTTGATGTGTTGTACTACTGTACTGTTGATGTGTTGTACTGTGTTGTACTACTGTACTGTTGATGTGTTGTACTGTGTTGTACTACTGTACTGTTGATGTGTTGTACTACTGTACTGTTGATGTGTTGTACTACTGTACTGTTGATGTGTTGTACTGTGTTGTACTACTGTACTGTTGATGTGTTGTACTGTGTTGTACTACTGTACTGTTGATGTGTTGTACTGTGTTGTACTACTGTACTGTTGATGTGTTGTACTACTGTACTGTTGATGTGTTGTACTACTGTACTGTTGATGTGTTGTACTACTGTACTGTTGATGTGTTGTACTACTGTACTGTTGATGTGTTGTACTGTGTTGTACTACTGTACTGTTGATGTGTTGTACTGTGTTGTACTACTGTACTGTTGATGTGTTGTACTACTGTACTGTTGATGTGTTGTACTGTGTTGTACTACTGTACTGTTGATGTGTTGTACTACTGTACTGTTGATGTGTTGTACTGTGTTGTACTACTGTACTGTTGATGTGTTGTACTACTGTACTGTTGATGTGTTGTACTACTGTACTGTTGATGTGTTGTACTACTGTACTGTTGATGTGTTGTACTGTGTTGTACTACTGTACTGTTGATGTGTTGTACTACTGTACTGTTGATGTGTTGTACTGTGTTGTACTACTGTACTGTTGATGTGTTGTACTACTGTACTGTTGATGTGTTGTACTACTGTACTGTTGATGTGTTGTACTGTGTTGTACTACTGTACTGTTGATGTGTTGTACTGTGTTGTACTACTGTACTGTTGATTTCAAGCCGTGACATCTGACTGCACGCCATGAGGCACTGGATGGAATTGACTTCCTAACAGAGAATGGTAATAATCAGGACATTGTACTGAGTCTGTCTATGTCTGGGCTAATATGGGATACAATGTTGTCTTTACTGTACTAGAACTTCTGTAGATTTCCTCCTTGCCCAAATTGAAGTGGAGATGGCATTAGGCCTTTGGAAGGATATCCTGGGGGCATTGTGCACATCATTTACCATACATCCAGATTATATGATCTTTCTCTATGAATGTGTATCGGTTTGTGAGTGTGTGTGTGTGTGTGTGTGTGTGTGTGTGTGTGTGTGTGTGTGTGTGTGTGTGTGTGTGTGTGTGTGTGTGTGTGTGTGTGTGTGTGTGTGTGTGTGTGTGTGTGTGTGTGTGTGTGTGTGTGTGTGTACAGATTTGTATCTGCATTTCAAACCTGCATTTCATTCCATTCTACAACACCTGTGTGTGCGTATGTGTGTGTAGCTTTGGAGATTGAAGCTGGTTCTGTGTTCGGTGGAGTGTGAAATTGTAGATGGTTCGCTCTCTAACTTGCATCCACCAATGTTAGTCACAGTCTAGATCTGATATCACATTCAAAATCTAATTCTAATGTTGAACCTGGTTATGCTAATGCAATGTGAAGGTCATGCAGACAGACTGGCAGGCAGGCGGTTTCTGAGTGTGTATGTGTGGTGAGACAAAGGGACAGGAGACCATCAGGCCATATAATGTGTGTGAGAGAGTTTATGGCTGCATCTCCTCATTTCCTCATATCCTTCCTTGTCTTACTTGTTTCCTCATCTTTTAATCCCAGAGGCAAATCACATTTTACTGCAAAACGAAATCACCATCATGCCCTCAAGATGACCTCAGAGAGGTTGCTATGACACCGTCCTAATGCTGTTGGAGAGGTGTTCAGCACTTTTGATGTCATAGGTGGATGACAACACCACAGAGTCACAGATGTGGATGTACTTTACATCAAAATGAAAGACTACATTAGGGATAACAAACCCGGCAGCCTAGTTAGTTGGGTTTTGGCAAACACAGTTGGACAGCATGATCAGAATAATTATGTTATTTACAGTGATGCAGGCCCACAGTGCTAAAGTGATGATGAAGATATTTACATATGTACAGTCCAGGAATGCAAGATAAAATAGTTGTAGTTCAAAAAGGTTGTAATTGATAAATAAAGACAGGACAAAAATGATCCAAATGACTTACTGTAGCAACCCAGCAGCTAAAAAGGGCAAGACGCCCAAACACTACAAACACTGCAGAAAGACTCACACAATACCTGAGAGTTAAAGCAACAGCACATTGTCTATACATGATCAGCCCTCTCGTCTAAGAAGAGCTTAATTAAACCTGGAATCCTTCATTTGTCAAACTACCACGTCAGTTTGGGATATTACAACGACAAAGTAAGTCTGTAAGAGCTTTGCACACCTGGATTGTACAATATTTGCACATTGTTCTTTTTAAAATTATTCAAGCTCTGTCAATTTGGTTATTGATCATTGCTAGACAGCGAATTTCAAGTCTTGCCATAGATTTTCAAGCTGATTTAAAACTGCAATATGTAACGTTTTGGGTGACCCGACCAAATTCACATTGAAATGTTGTAGATCTGTCATTCTCAATGAAATGAAGTCTAAGAAGCAGTCTATCTGTTCTTTGCGCACCATTTGTCACGCCCTGATCTGTTTCACCTGTTTTTTTGATTGTCTCCACCCACCTCCAGGTGTCTCCTGTTTTCCCCATTAGTGTAAATATCCCTGTGTTTCCTGTCTCTCTGTGCCAATTGGTTTTGTTTTGCCAAGTCAACCAGCGTTTCTCCTAGCTGCTATTTGTCCCAGTCTGTTCTTTCCTAGCCCTTCTGGTTTTGACTCTTGCCTGTCCTGATGCTGTATCTCCCTGCCTGACCACTCTGCCTGTTCTGACCTCGAGCCTGCCTTTCGCCTGGTACTGTTTGGACTCTGACCTGTTCACTGAACCCCTGCCTGTTCTGACCCCGAGCCTGCCTTTCGCCTGGTACTGTTTGGACTCTGACCTGTTCACTGAACCCCTGCCTGTTCTGACCGCGAACCTGGTACTGTTTGGACTCTGACCTGTTCACTGAACCCCTGCCTGTTCTGACCCCGAGCCTGCCTTTCGCCTGGTACTGTTTGGACTCTGACCTGTTCACTGAACCCCTGCCTGTTCTGACCTCGAGCCTGCCTTTCGCCTGGTACTGTTTGGACTCTGACCTGTTCACTGAACCCCTGCCTGTTCTGACCTCGAGCCTGCCTATCGCCTTGTACTGTTTGGACTCTGACCTGGTTTATGAACTCTCGCCTGTCCCCGACCTGCCTTTTACCTACCCCTTTTGGTATAATAATTATTGGAGCTCAACCATCTGCCTCCTGTGTCTGCATTTGGGTCTCGCCTTGTGCCCTTATACTATTTCTATGCTTCCCGTTTAGTTTTTGCATCTTTTACTTTTGGTTTTGTACACCAGATTCAAACAGCTGAAAATACAATATTTTTGGTTATGTAAATTATATTTCACAGTTTAGATGGTACAATGATTCTCTACGCTATACTTGCTTGTTTTGTCACATAAACTGAAAATAGGAAAACTATTTGAATTTTAGCAACTAGGAAATGGCCAAGTGATTTCTGCATAGAGCATCTTTAAGTTAAAACTGTAACTAGGCCACTCAGGAACATTCAACTGTTGTCTTGGTAAGCAACTCCAGTGTATATTTGCCCTTGAGTTTTAGATTATTATCCTGCTGAGAGGTGAATTTGTCTCCCAGTGTCTGTTGGAAAGCATACTGAACCAGGTTTTCCTCAAGGATTTTGATGATGGTGTTGGAGTCGTGCCTGGCCGTGCAGTCATGAGTGAACAGGGAGTACAGTAGGGGACTAAGCACGCACCTCTGAGGGGCCTCCGTGTTGAGGATCAGCGTTGCAGATGTGTTGTTACCTACCGTTACCACCTGGGGGCAGCCCATCAGGAAGTCCAGGATCCAGTTGCAGAGGGAGGTGTTTAGTCCCAGTGTCCTTAGCTTAGTGATGAGCTTTGAGGGCACTATGGTGTTGAACGCTGAGCTGAAGTCAATGAATAGTGTTCCTTTTGTCCAGGTGTGAAAGGGCAGTGTGGAGTGCAATAGAGATTAATCTGTGCTTAATCTGTGGATCAGTTGGGGTGGTATACAAATTGGATTGGGTTTTGGGTTTCTGGGATAATGGTGTTGATGTGATCTATGACCAGCCTTTCAAAGCACTTCATGGCTACAGATGTGAGTGCTACAGATCGGTAGTCATTTAGGCAGGTTACCTTAGTGTTCTTGGGCACAGGGACTATGGTGGTCTGCATGAAACATGTTGGTATTACAGACTCAGTCAGGGACAGGTTGAAAATGTCAGTGAAGACACTTGCAAGTTAGTCAGCGCATGCTCGGAGTACACGTCCTGATAATCCATCTGGCCCTGCGGCTTTGTGAATGTTGACCTGTTTAAAGGTCTTACTCACATTGGCTACAGAGAGCGTGATTACACAGTCATCCGGAACAGCCGATACTCTGATGCTATAAATCCCATCATTGGATTGTTAGATAATTGGGTATCCCAAGGAACATAGAAAGGAGTTACCTGGTAATGTGTATATGTTATAAGATCTTGCAATATTCTCAAACCAATACTGTCCATAATATCAGCAAACGTAGTCATTCCACATTTGGACCATTGGTGGGATGCAAAAGGCCTCACTCCAGACATGCCATTTTGATTCCCAGCTCCATTGTTTTTCTATTTTGCACCAAATAAAAATTGTGAGCAATAATGGGACCAAAGCATAGTTTACACTCTTTAAGAGTTAAGATCAATTAAAACCACCTCTTTCAAGGCAATAGGATATATACCATCTGTCTCTCAATACTCAGCCAAGTGGGGGAAGAATCATGTCTAAACCAACCAGCTCTGGTGGTCATTCCTGCAGACAGCATGCTAATTGCATGCTCCCTCAAAACTTGAGACATCTGTAGCATTGTGTTGTGTGACAAAACTGCACATTTTAGAGTAGCCTTTTATTGTCCCCAGGACAAGGTGCACCTGTGTAATGATCATGCTGTTTAATCAGCTTCTTGACATGCCACACCTGTCAGGTGGATGGATTATCTTGACAAAAGATAAAATGCTCACTGACAGGGATGTAAACAAATGTGTGCATAACATTTGAGAGGCATACGTTTTTGTGCGAATGGAAAATGTCTGGGATCTATTATTTCAGCTCATGAAACATAGGACCAGCACTTTACATGTTGCGTTTATATTCTTGTTCAGTATACTTTGGTAGAAACAAGACAAAACAACCAACTAGTTAGCTGACTATACAGGGCCTACAGCTAAACAGTACTCCAAATCAAATCACATTTTATTGGTCACATACACCCGCAATAATATCTGCTAAATATGTGTAACGAAATGCTTGTGTTCCTAGCTCCAAAAGTGCAGTAGTACGTAACAATTCATACCAATACACAAACCTAAAAGTAAAATAATGGAACTAAGAAATATATAAATATTAGGACAAGCAATGTCGGAGTGGCATTGCTTAAATGTGACCGACCGGCTCAAATCGGTCTTATGTACCAACATTTGAAATGGTGTTTTTTACATTGGAGCTAGAAAATAATGTATCACACACTACAGTTGAAGAACAATGAGAAAGTAACTCTGCTTTGAAAGTTGATAAACTTGTAAACTCACTTTTGAGAAAATGGCATTTGAATGTTTTGGTATCACTACTTCTTTGTCTACACCCATTCAGTATCGTTCACACCCTCTTAAGTTTAAGCCCCACCCATCTCTTTAAGGGTTGATCTGAGCATTCTGTATTAACAACAGCAGTCAAGCACCCAAGCTAACTGTCTTGCTACTTCCAGACACAAATGAGAGAACAGCTCACTGGACAGTACTCACCCTAGCAGAGCTGGTTAGGCTGTTATGTTATCCAAATCGATGGTGACTGCAACTGTGCTGTCAGATAGTCCGTTAGTAAATTCAGAGTGTTTCACTCTCGGAGCGTTCAGAGCGCACACTGGACACTCTGGCCTATGAGTAGGGTTGATCTGAACATTCTGACCTCACAACAGCAGTCAAACACCCAAGCTAACTGGCTAATATTGGCTAGCTTGCTAGCTACTTACACACATAAATGAGAGAATACCCCACTCTGACCATTTTACTCACCCTAGCAGAGCTGTTTACACTGTTTTAATGTTATCTATAGCATTGGTGACTGTAACTGTGCTGCTGGCAACAATTAATTACGCTTTTTTTGCCGAGATTTACTGACACTGGCCATATTCAGCGGGTGTTGAGCGTTCGTAAATTCATCAGTTATTCTGCACTCTGGCACACTCAGATGAGAGGCTTTTGTTAAGACATGAAGCTAGCTAGCTAGCTAGCTAGCTAGGTAAACATTGAACCATAATCCCAACTCATGATGTTGAATCTGCAGGTTGCTAACCAACCAGGTTCAATGTTGGCTAGCTCACATTAGGCTAAAAATTAGAAACATGTAATATCTGAAAATGTAGCTAGCTAGACTATCTTACCTGTGGTCTGAAATCGGAGTAGATAGCCAGAGAAAATTTATCACTAGTGCGTCTATCAACGATTGTTGCAGTGAAATTCTATTGAAATGGATACTTGCATAGTGGAGACTTTTGTTAAGACATGTGTCTAGCTAGCTAGCTAGCTAGCTAGCTAAACCATTAACCATAATCCCAACTGATGACGTTACTACCCTGCATGAATCTGCAGGTAACGAACCAACTAGGTTCAATGTTAGCTAGCTAACATTAGACTATTACTGGCCAATCAAATGGCTCTGAGATACGAATAATAAGATCATACACGTAATGTTAGCTAGCAAGACAACCAGCTAACGTTAGCTAGCTAATAGTACACTTTCACTTGAAATGAAAATACTTTCTGTAAATATTAGAAACGTGTAATATCTGAAAATGTAGCTACCTAGACTATCTTATCCATATAGATCATGGGTGGACACTTCTCCGGCCAGATGCCATGGTTGCCCTTAGTTTTAAGATGTAATCTGGAGACAGGTTTCTTCCATATTTTTAGGAATCATACTTTAATTCCACTGATTTCAAAACTCAGTCCTCCAGAAAGTGGAGAGCAACACTTGTGCAGTTTTACTACTCAATACATAAAAAAGATGCGTTAGACAGGATTACCTAGACATACTGACCAGCTCATAGACAGAAGCGTGCGGCAGACTAATCCAACTAAATTCCTCTGTATTATTTCCCAATCAGAATTAATTATTCCGTCAATGCATTCTATGGGATTGTAAAACCCATATTATTATAGGAATAACATAATAGTATTAAAGGAAATGGTTCTTAAATAAATGTATACATAATTAATCATTTCAACTATAATTTCCTCCAACAGTGGACCATTTCAGATTGTCAGTGATGTGCACGCCAAGGAACATGAAGCTTTACACCTTCTCCGCTGCGGAGAAGTCTCGTCACTGGTGGTAATCAGGCCTACTACTGTTGTGTCATCTGCAAACTTTATGATTGAGTTGGAGATGTGCGTGACCATGCAGTCATTGGTGAGTACAGGAGGGGGCTGAGCACGCACCTTTGTTGGGCCCCTGTTTTGAGGATCAGCGAAGTGGAGGCATTGTTTCCCTTTGTAATCCGTGATTGTCTGTAGACCCTGCCACATACAACTTGTCTTCTCCTTTGAATTGTGACTCCTCTTTGTCTCTGTACTGACGTTTCACCTGTTATATTGCCTTACGGAGGGAATAACTACACTGTTTGTATTCAACCATATTCCCAGTCACCTTGTCATGGTTAAATGCAGTGGTTCACACTTTCAGTTTTGCGCGAATGCTGCTATCTATCCACAGTTTATGATTTCTTTAGGTTTTAATAGTCACCATGGAAACAACATCCCTTATACACTTCCTGATCACTGTGTCACTGTGTCCGTGTAAGCGTCAATGTTATTCTCAGAGGCTACCCGGAAAATATCCCAGTCCAGGTGATCAAAACAATCTTGAAGCATGGATTCCGATTGGTCAGACCAGCTTTGACTAGACCTTAGCACAGGTACTTCCTGTTTGAGTTTCTGCCTATAGGAAAGGAGGAGCAAAACTGAGTTGTGATCTGATTTGCCAAAGGGAGGGCGGGGGAGGTTCTTGTAGGCATCTCGAAAAGGCGAATAGCAGTGATCTAGTGTTTCCCTAAGCGACTACTACAGTCAATGTGTTCATAGAACTTCGGTAGCATTTTCCTCAAATATGCTTTGCTAAAATCCCCAGCTACAATAAATGTTCCTCAGGATATGTGGTTTCCAGTTTGCATAATGTCCAGTGTAGTTCCTTGAGGGCCGTCGTGGTATCACCTTGAGAGGGAATATAAACGGCTGTGACTATAACCGAAGAAACATTTCTTGGGAGGTAATAGAGAGGTCTTTATTCCTATTGGCGCGATGAACTGAGAACCCAGCTGGCTGCATGGACATGGACAGTATATCCCGACAGAGCCATTATTCAGTGAAAAAGAGTATGTTACATTCCCTGATGCAACTCTGTAAGGAGATCCTCACTCTGAGCTCGTCTACCTTATTGTCCAGAAACTGAACATTAGCGAGTAATATACTCTGAAGTGGTGGATGGTGTGCCCGTCTCCTGAGTCGGACTAGAAGTCCATCCCGAATACCTCTTCTCCACCGGCGGCAACTTCGAGCAGCCTCTGGGGTAAGTTAAATAGCCCTGGGGGGTATGAACAAAGTCTCCAATTTGGGAATCCCTGGTCGTAATTCTGGTGAGTTACCCCCACTCTGATATCCAAAAGTTATTTCCGGCAGTATGCAATAACACAAAAAAACATTCTGGGCTAATAATGTTTAAAAAACAAAATACAATAAAGTTGCTTAGGAGGTAGAAGGCATTTCTGCCAAAAAATGCATTTTGATTTTAAAAAGTTTATGTTCAAATGCCCCTGCTGTGAAGTAGTGAAGCGCGACATATGCCTAGTTTCCTCAAATTAGTCACATACAGTTGAAGTCGGAAGTTTACCTCACTGCTCAAATTTCATTGCTGGTATTAAGCTAAGAACCTCAACGATCTTTAATGTGCCATCATTTTGTAAACAGTTGTACATATTCATAAGCTTGATCAGGTTTAGCTAGCTAGTCTATTTATTTGCAGTGGAATTGGGAGAGGCATTTTTCTTACCACCTTTTTCAGTCACCAATTAATCGAGGCAGTGGAATGAAGTAGTTTGACAAAAAGTGCTTAAAAGTCAGTAACAAGTCTTTAAAATATAGCTAGCAAATATATATATATATTTTCTAGAAACCTAGCTAATATTAGCCACACTGCAGTAATGATGGTGGGAGTTAGCTAGCTAGCTTTCCTCCAGCAGTTTCATTTGAGTTATCTATCAACTTTATCAATCAGATAGTTAACTAACACATATATTTGTTTTCTCCTCGCATCTAAAGCTCCCTAATAAAGCTAGCCAGTTGATGGTAAAGCTAGGATGAATGTCAAAGGCCAGCTAGCTAACGCAATAGTGGCTGTTAATGCAACGGCTGGTCTGGAGTTCATCTGAAATGTACCATTATATTTCACATGATAAGCAAACTACTGTCATGCCTTTTCACAAACAATGCACATAGATAAAAGAGATTATTACCTTCAAGAAGGTAGTCTTGGTTTATTTACCTCATCCTCTCTTGCTCATATGGGTAGCTACTTCCTGAGATTTGATTGACGGAACAATCCAGCCAATGGTCAGGCAGCTGTGGATTTGGCAGAGGGAACTGATTGGTCAGGAGTAAAAGGTTCTCAGAGCTGCTCAAATCGATAAAAAATCTGCAAGTGTATTTTTGATTCACAGAAGAATATTCATACTTGTAAATGGACTGAAAATAAATTGTGCTTGCAAATCTTATTGAATGTATTCATATGTCAAGTTACAAGTTTGCGACCATTTTTAAATCTTTCACACACCATGATACAGTCATGCAAAATTAAACTGTGTAATTAATGGATCAAAAAGAGACATTCATCCATAATATGTTGAATTTTGAAGCAAAACTATGAGATCTTGTTGCTTTAGCCACGCACACCAGTGGTGGGTTTGGCTTTGAAATGAGAATTCATGAACAGAAAATATCCCCATACCAACTGTAAAATATGGTGGTGGATCTTTGATATTATGGGGCTATAAGGCAGCTTGAACATTTCATATGAGTATTAAGGCCTTTCAAATTTCAAGAGTGAATAGGTAGCGATGCAATTGTTAAACTTTTATTTTATTTTATTAATTATGTAGTTTAATGATGATAAGCCCATGGATGTGAAACAAAAAACAGGTCCCATAGGGAAACCTACCCATTGGTCACTCCCACCCAGAAAACCCTCTCTGTGGATGGTACCCCCTTCCCTAGTCCCAAGCCTCCCCTGCCCGGTTCCCCTCACCCTTTACTGTCATGACATAGTTGCAGCATAACAATGAGTGGCGGCATCACACATGGAATCTTTTAAGTAGCATATTTGTGGTATTAAAAATCCCTTCAGATCTTTACAGTTAGTTAGCAGACTTGATGAGTTAGTGTGGGTATTAAAGAAAAGAAAGAAAGAAAAAATTAAAGACATATACAGTGCCTTGCAAAAGTATTCATCCCCCTTGGTGTTTTTCAATTTTATTTGCATTACAACCTGTAATTTCTAACCACAAATATGGTACTTAAAAGCCAACTTACATTTACTCCTGAGGTGCTGACCTGTTGAACCCTCGACAACCACTGTGATTATTATTATTTGACCCTGCTGGTCATCTATGAACATTTGAACAACTGGGCCATGTTTCGTTATAATCTCCACCCGGCACAGCTAGAAAAAGACTGGCCACCCCTCATAGCCTGGTTTCTCTCTAGGTTTCTTCCTAGGTTCTGGCCTTTCTAGGGAGTTTTTCCTAGCCACCGTGCTTCTACACCTGCATTGCTTGCTGTTTGGGGTTTAGGCTGGGTTTCTGTACAGCACTTTGTGACATCAGTTGATGTACAAAGGGCTTTATAAATACATTTGATTTGACTTAATTGAAAGAGATTTTTATTTGAATTTCATGTAATGGACATACAAAATATAGTCCAAATTGGTGAAGTGAAAAAAAGTACTTTCTTTTACCAAAAAATGTTTTTAACGGAAAAGTGGTGTGTGAATATGTATTCACCCCTTTGCTATGAAGCCCCTAAATAAGATCTGGTGCAACCAATTACGTTCAGAAGTCACATAATTAGTTAAATAAAGTCCACCTATGTGCAATCTAAGTGTCACATGATCTGTCACATGATCTCAGTATATATACACATGTTCTGAAAGGCCCCAGAATCTGCAAAACCACTAAGCAAGGGGCACAACCAAGCAAGCGGTACCATGAAGACGAAGGAGCTCTCTAAACAGTTCAGGGACAAAGTTGTGGAGAAGTAGACATCAGGGTTGGGTTATAAAAAATATCAGAAATTTTAAACATCCCACAGAGCAAGATTAAATCCATTATTAAAAAATGGAAAGAACATGGCACCACAACAAACCTGCCAAGAGAAGGCCACCCACCAAAACTCACAGACAAGGCAAGGAGGGCATTAATCAGAGAGGCAACAAAGAGACCAAAGATAATCCTGAAGGAGCTGCAAAGTCCACGGCGGAGATGGGAGTATCTGTCCACAGGACCACTTTAAGCCGTACACTCCACAGAGCTGGGCTTTATGGAAGAGATTTCCATGGAAAAAAGACATTGCTTAAATAAAAAAATAAGCAAACACATTTGGTGTTCACCAAATGTCACGTGCGAGACTACCCAAACATATGGAGGAAGGTACTCTGGTCAGATGAGACTAAAGTGGAGCTTTTTGGCCATCAAAGAAAACACTATCTCTAGCGCAAACCCAACACCTCTCATCACCCATAGAACACCATCCCCACAGTGAAGCATGGTGGTGGCAGAATCATGCTGTAGGGATGTTTTTCATCAGCAGGGCCTGAGAAACTGTTCAGAATTTAAGGAATGATGGATGGCGCTAAATACAGGTGAAATTATTGAGGGAAACCTGTTTCAGTCTTCCAGAGATTTGAGACTGGGACGGAGGTTCACCTTCCAGCAGGACAATTACCCTAAGCATACTGCTAAAGCAACTCTTGAGTGGTTTAAGGGGAAACATTTAAACTTCTTGGAATGGCCTAGTCAAAGCCCAGACCTCAATCCAATTGAGAATCAATGGTATGACTTATAGATTGCTGTACACCAGCGGAACCCATCCAACTTGAAGGAGCTGGAGCAGTTTTGCCTGCTTTTGAGACATACACCGAGAGACTTGCAGCTGTAATTGCTGCAAAAGGTGGCTCTACAAAGTATTGACTTTGGGGGGTGAATAGTTATGCACACTCAGGTGTTCTGTTGTTTTGTCTTATATCTTGTTTGTTTCACAATAAAAAATATGTTGCATCTTCAAAGTGGTAGGCATGTTGTGTCCATCAAATGATGCAACCCCCCCCCAAAAAAATCACTTTTAATTCCAGGTTGTCTAATGAGGGGCAGCGTCATAGCCCTGGTCTAGGCAATATGGTTGTGAATGCACATACCTGAATATTGAGCCAGTCATATTGAGGTTACAGCTGTCGGACAATTCTCTTGTGTGTTGGGCTTGATGTGTTCATCAGAATAAATCGTGAGCCTTCTTGGAAGTTGGAAATGTGTTGTGCTGTATTCTGGAAGGTCAAGATGAGTTTTTCCGGGTGGATGAAGCTGCATCTCAGGTTCAGCTTGCGTAGCTGGGATCTCACCTCGTTGTAGGTCGCCCTCTGTTTTAGCAGTTTGGCACTCAGGTCTGGATAGATGCTGAACTTCTTCTCCACATAGGTCAGAGCCTCGGATTCTGCCAGGCAAAAATTCTCCATTTGAATTCAAAACTGTGGATTCGTACAATCATACAACAAGAGCTGTTGTGAAGAGGACCCGTGTGGTGCGCTATGTTAATTAACCACATGGGACCCAGCTTCTCCTACTCAAACATTTCATAGAAAAGATTGCTCATGATGGAAGTTGGTTTCCACACCAGTTTCAAGCCATGTGAATTTCGAGTGAATGTTTTCTCTTTTAGGAGTTTGATTGCCCCTTTCAGCTAAGCTTTCTCTTTTTCCAGTTCATGAAGTCTATTAACACATAGGCTACAAATATCAGCACTCATCTGAACATGAGTAAAAATGCAACTTTAAATACATGCAATTGCGCAAGACTAGAAATAGGCCTAGGGCCGAGGCCTACAACATTTTTAAGGGACGATGGGAAAAGGCATGAATCGGCACAATTACAAGCTTTGCTCTAGAAATGGCCAGACATCCTTTCTCTAAACAAAAATAAAAGACGTTTGTTTTTTTTGCTAGTTTTATTCTGTCTCAGATGCTTTTTAGGGATCTTTGTTTTGATGGACCCCATGATCTGCTGTCTGCTTCAGTGTTTTAGTCTTCTGGAATTAGACTACTCATCGCCGACCAGCATGCCTGTAGGTTTGAAATGAAGATGTGTATGCACATAGTGATAGTGTATGCACTAATTATAGTGAATTCATATTATTGCATTTACAAAGCAATCAAGCATTTATAAGTATATATAATGACTTATTAATGAAACATATTATTAGTAGGCCATATTACCTTCAAAAGACCCAGATCTCGGTCCACAACTATTCCAGATAATGTAGTCTGAGAGAACCAGAGCAAATATCTGCTATAAATGAGGGATTCATAAAAGGTATTCACTAATTTCACCATCTGAAACAGACACACAGTTAATTTTAACACGGTGCTCTCCCTTTACTGTACATCCTCCCCCAACAAGTCTAATCATACACTCTGGGAAATATTACAAGGATAGGAACGTATCAAGTATTAAAGCACATGCAACATTGACATATATAA